>NC_057728.1:23164989-23209893 GCF_004010195.1 Chiloscyllium plagiosum
TTTTGCCCTCCTGATTTCCCTCTTAAGTATACTCCTACTTCCTTTATACTCTTCTATTGATTCGCTCGATCCATCCTATCTATACCTGACATATGCTTCCTTCTTTTTCTTAAACCCTCAATTTCTTTAGTCATCCAGCATTCCCTATACCTACCAGCCTTCCCTTTCACCCTGACAGGAATATACTTCCTCTGGATTCTTGTTATCTCATTTCTGAAGGCTTTCAATTTTCCAGCCATCTCTTTACCTGCGAACATTTGCCCCCAATCAGTTTGTGAAAGTTTTGCCTAATACCATCAAAATTGGCCTTTCTCCAATTTAGAACTTCAACTTTTAGATCTGGTCTACCCTTTTCCATCACTATTTTAAATCTAATAGAATTATTTTCACATCTGTTTTTTTTCCTCTCACGTTATCCCACTAAGATCAGAAATCCATCCACCAAGGATGTACAACCATAATTTGTTCAATTTCTGTGATGTCATGGATATACCAGTTCAGTGTCACTCCTTCATAGCAAAGAATTATTGTGCCTCTCTGAAGTTGGACCGAAAAAAGCTCAGAGGACATCAACTGAAAGGATTGCCACCTGTTATTTCCAAATTTACGTATTATCTTACACATCATTGATGTTTGAAAAGTGAGCAAAACAAATACATACAGAAAAACTGAAGTATATTAATCTTACAATCTCAACACTTTTTACTTGCTTTCATTATACAGGAATTCAAAATGATTAAGTCAATAGACATTCCAGGTAAGTATGATTTGTAGGTGCCAGTGTTGGACTGGGGTGTACAAAGTTAAAAATCACACAACGCCACATTATGGTCCAACAAGTTTATTTGGAAGCATTAGCTTTTGGAGCGCTGCTCCTTCATCAGATGGTCGTGGAGTATAAGATCAATCTTTTTCTCCACAACCACCTGATAAAGGTGCAGCTGTCTGAAAGTTAGTGCTTCCAAATAAACCTGTTGGACTATAACCTGGTGTTGTGTGATTTTTAACCCAGTTAAGTATAGCTGTCATATACTGTCATATATAGTTCAAGTGTTTTTGAGATCAAAGCTGCTTGTGGTCAAAAAAAAGTATTTGTTTCAACTTAATTCAGTCCTCATTATGTCATAAAACATTTATGTTCAGTTAAGAAATTATGACTTGGAACAATTCGCTTATAAAGCTGTGAAGTTTAAATCCTAACCTGTCATGTGATTTACTTTGGTTTGAGTTAATATTTTATTAGTTTATTAATATGATACTGTAAATGAAAAAATATCCATACAATATACAATTAGCTATTTGTTAGAGGTTTATGATAATAATAATAATAATAATTAGAATTTTAAAAAATCATCAAGAAATCTTCACTACAGAGGAACCTCGATTATCTGGCATTCGATTATCCGAATATCAGATTATCCGACAAGATTGTAAAGTCCCAATGCTTGGCTAAACTATGTTATCTGGCATTTGATTATCCAGAATTTAATTAACCGAATCAAATGCTGCTAGCTGGTGTCCATCAGATAATCGAGGTCACTCTGTATATTGAAGAATTCTCTCTTTCTTTCCTCAGTTATAAAGCGTAATTTTGTTTAGTAAGGCATCTCTTGAAACTCACGTCTTTGATAACTGCTTCTTTACTGCAAATTCTTGGTTAGTCCCTATCACGGTGCAACTTCTGCTTTGGAGATTTTGTTTAGATGATGGTCAGCCTGGGGAAGGGAAAGAGCCCCGTCCTCCACCAAGACCTGCCGTTCTGTTTCTGAAAACATTTGTGCTGTGGATCCAGCAAACTCCCTGGAGTCCTGATCCACTCTGAACCTCAGTTGTCCTCCTGATGTGTGGTAGAAGAATCTTCAATAAGTTTTTCCTGAGCAAGCTGGTAAAGATCCCAAAGGTATCTCTCCATGCTTGTGACATTAACTTTTGTGTGCCAGAATGTCATGCTCATAGCTGCCTGGACATTTCACTCTTTATACTTCTTTCTTTGCCTTCAAGAGCTAAAACATATTGGACAAGGGTTTTATTCCCTGATGTGAATCGCTGCAGACAGAAATCCATCTTTTCTTTTACTTGGTGTATGTTTGACTATGTATTTTGGGTTATTTTCATATTACAAACTGAGTGTGTCAACCAGCTTTGTGTTGTCATTGTTTCATTAGAAACAATTCTCTTACCCAATGATTGAGTTTTTCTGAAGAAGTGAAAAAGAAGATTAATGAAGGCAGAGTTGTGGACGTTGCCCATATAGACTTCAGCAAGGCATTCGACAAGGTTCCACATGGTAAACTGATGAACAAGGTTAGATCACACGGAATCCACAGAGAGCTAGCCATTTGGATACAAAATTGGCTTGAAGGTTGGAGATAGAGGGTGGTCGTTGAGGGTTGCTTTTCAGACTGAAGGCTTGAGGGGTGCTACAGGAACAGTGTTGGGTTTACTGCTTTTTGTCATTTAAATGATTTGGATATGAATAAAGGAGGAATGGTTAATAAGTTTGCAGATGACACCAAGATCGGTGGTGTAGTGGACAGTGAAGAAGGTTGCCTCAGAATACAATGGGACCTTGATCAGATGGTCCAATGGGCTGAGGAGTGGCAGTTGGAGGTTTATTTAGATAAATGTTGTTATTGGTAAGGCAAATCACAGCAGGACTTATACACTTAATGGTAGGGCCTTGAGGAGTGTTGCTGAACAAGGAGACCTTGAGGTGCAGGTTCATAGTTCCTTGAAGGTGAAGTTACAGGTAGACAGGGTAACGAAGAAGGCATTTGGTAAACTTGCCTTTATTGGTCAGTGCATTGAGTATAGTGTTTGGGATGGCATTTTGCACCTATGCAGGACATTGGTTAAGCCACTTTTGGAATACTACATTCAATTCTGGTCTCCATGCTCTAGGAAAGATGTTATTAAACTTGAAAGGATACAGAAAAAAATTAAAAGGATGTTGCTGAGTTGGAGGGTTTGAGCTTTAAGGAAAGGCTGAATAGACTGGGTCTATTTTCCATGGTGAGTTGGAGGCTGAGGGAGAGGGTTATAAAATCATGGGGAGCATGAATAGGGTGAATAGTCAAGGTCCTTTTTCAGGGGGACAGGAATCCAAACTTACAGGGCAAAAATTTAAGATAAGAGGAGAAAGATGTAAAAGGGATATAAAGGGCCCTGGCTTCACACAAAGGGTAGTGCATATATGGAATGAGCTGCCAGAGGAATTGTGCAGGCTGGTACAATTACAACATTTAAAAGGCAGCTGGATGGGTATATGAATAGGAAGGGTTTAGAGGGATATTGGCCAAGTGCTAGCAAATGGATTAAATTAATTTAGAATATCTGGTTGGCACGGGAGAATTGGACTGAAGGATCTGTTTTTGTGCTGTACAACTCTATGAGTCTACAGTTATTTGTGTTTATTAAATATATATGTTTGATGGATCTTTTTATTTTAAACATGGGGTTACTTAATATCAGGTTGTAAGTTTGCCTGTTGAGCTGGGAGATTTGTTCTCAGATGTTTTGTCACCCATGCTAGGTAACAACATCAGTGAACCTCCATTCAAGTGCTGGTGTACTGTCCTGCTTTCTATTTCTGTGTCTTGGTCTGTTGTGATGGGTGATATCTGGTTCTTTTTCTGAGGGGTTGGTATATGGGGTCCAAATTGATGTATTTGTTGATAGAGTTCCGATTTGAATGCCAGGCCTCTAGGAATTCCCATGTGTGTATTTGTTTAGCCTATCCCAGGATGGATGTATTATCTCAGTCAAACTGGTGTCCCTCATTGTCTGTGAGTAAGGATACTGATGATGGTTGGTTGTATCTGTTGGTGGCTAGTTGGTGCTCGTGTATCCTGGTGGCTAGTTTCCTGCCTGTCTGTCCGATGTAATGTTTGTTGCAGTCTTTGCAGGGTATTTTGTATATGACGTTCGTTCTTCTGGTTGTTGTACAGCGTCCTTTGGATTCATTAGGAGCTGTTTCAATGTGTTGGTAGGTTTGTGGGCTACCATGATGCCAAGGGGCTGGAGTAGTCTGGTCATCATTTTCGAGATATCTTTAATGTTTAGTCGTGTGGCTAGGGTCTCTGGGAGTATGGTGTCTTCTTGTTTAGGTTTATTGTGTAAGAATTGGTATATATATTGAATATACCTAAACAAAGTATTCTAGAACAATGGGTACACGATAAGCACAGTCTTACACAACAAACCTAAACAAGAAGACACAACATGCCCAGAGACTCTAGGCACATGACCATATATTTAAAGACATCTCGGAGATGACGACCAGACTACTCCAGCCCCTTGGCATCATGGTAGTCCACAAACCTACCAACACACTGAAACTGCTCCTAAAGAATCTAAAGGACCCTATACCAACAACCAGCAGAACGAACGTCATATACAAAATACCCTGCAAGGGCTGCAACAAACATTACATCGGAAGACAGTCAGGAAACTAGCCACCAGGATACATGAGCACCAACTAGCCACTAACAGAAATGACAACCGTCACTAGTATCCTTACACAAGGACAATGAGGGAACTAGTTGACTGGGATAATATATCCATCCTGGGACAGTCTAAACAACACATTCCTAGAGGCCTGGCATTCAAACTGGAACTCTATCAACAAACACATCAATTTGGACCCATTTACCACCCTCTCAGAAAAAGAACTGGAAGTGATATCACCCACCACAACACACCAAGACACATAAGTAAAAAGTGGGATAGTATACCAGCGCTTCACCGGAGGCTCACTGATGATGTTACCTAGCAGGGTGATGAAACTCTGAGAACAAATTTCCCAGCTCAGCGAACAAACTTACAACCTGAACCACAACTCAGGATTTATAACCTGAGTTATAAATCTTCACAAAAACAGTGGGTATTAAATATTTTAAGGGCCAGGTAGATTGATTCTTGTTGAATCAAAGGAATCAAAGTTTATTTATGACAGATGGGAATATATAATTTGAAAGACAATCAGTTCAGCCATTGAGTAGGCTTGATGAGGCAGCAGCAGCAGCAGCAGCAGCAAATGGGCTAATTCCACTGCTAATTTGTGTTTGTAAATTTAATGTAAATAAATAAAGCATATGATTTGCCACATCAGGAACTGGATAAAGTGGGATAGTAGAGCTGGAGAAACTCTGTGCACTCCTCCCATCTCAATCATAATGGTAAAGTTGTAAGCATGGGATTCACACTCAGAGAAGGAAACTCTATCCTGCCGATATGCCAATCTCATTCTTCCCCTCATCATATGAATTCCCCATATGGGGATCCTCTTTGATGAGAAACTCAGCTGGATTCACCACATAAACACAGTGGCTACAAGAGCAGATCAGAAGCTAGGAATACTGTGGCGAGTAACTCACCTCCTGACTCCTCAAAGCCTGACCACCATCTTCAAGGTCAAAACATGTGGCACTGGAAAAGCACAACCGGTCAGGCAGCATCCAAGGAGCAGGAGAGTCAATGTTTCAAGCATGAACTCTTTATCAGATATGCCCGAAACATCGATTCTCCTGCTCATCAGATGCTGCCTGACTGGCTGTGCTTTTCCAGCGCCACATTTTTTGACTCTGATCTCCAGCATCTGCAGTCCTCACTTTCTCCACTATCTACAAGGCACAAGTCAGGAATGTGATGGAATATCCCCACTTGTCTGGATGAGTGCAGTCCCAACAACACTCAAGAAGCTTGACACCCTCCAGGACAAAAAAGCCTGCTAAATCGGCACATCTACAAGCAACCACTCCTTCCAACACTGATGCTCAAGATGTATTGCAGAAATTCAGCAAAGATCCTCAGACAGCACCTTCCAACCCCATGGCCCATTTACATCTAGAAGGACAAGGGCAACAGATATATGGAAACACCAGCATCTTCAAGTTCCCCTCCAAGCCCCTCACCATCTGACTTGGAAATATATCATGTTTCTTCACTGTTGCTGGGTCAAAGTCCTGAAATTCTCTCCCTAATGGCATTGTGGGTCAACCCACAGCAGGTGGACTGCAGTGGTTCAAAAAGGCGTCTCACCACCATCTTCTCAAGGGCAAACAGGGGTGGGCTATCAATACTGGCCAGCCAGTGATGCCCTTAACCCACAAATGAATAAAAAAAAGTTCAGTTTCTGAGAATCTCAGCAATTTAAACTTATGCTTTTCCATTTGCCATAAAACTAAAAACTAAGTGGCTATTATATCCAAAATGTTATAGCGTCTTTTGCCTTTAGGCAACCATTCTCTGCACCTATATTTATACCTAATTTGGCAGATTGTGAAGGATAGAAGTTTTAGAAGATTTATTTTGCATATTGTATGCTTTAAACCACTCTATTAGTTTGTTCCCCTGTATATTATCACAAGTGAGTCCACTCCTTATACCTTGTACCTGAATGACATCAACACTGAATACATAAACGTCACAGAGAGACAGCTCTTGTGGTGCAGTGGTAGTGTCCATACCTTTGGACCAGGAGATCCAAGCTCAAGTCACACCTGTTCCAGAGGTGTATCACTGCATACATGAACACATTGATTATAAAACTAAAACATACAGATTGATATATGTTTCGCTGTGTGTGTTTACATGCAGGCATTAACAGGACCCATGAGCTTCAAATTGTGAGTTGATTGCCAACTCAGTATTGGACACAGACTGGATTCATGAGCTGCCTGACTGGCAGACTGCTTACAGTATGCCTATCCTAACATAGCAGTCAATACAGGCCCAGTCAGAAGTCAGTGGAGCTGACTCCTCATCAATTTTTCATCTCTCGGCTCCTGTTGTGTCAACAGCAATAATAGCCTGATGGCAAATCTTGCAACTCCAGTCTTTAACATTTCCCATTGGCTTAATTCTTAGCATTTTACCTCCCTCCTTCTTTTGACATGATGTACAACATTTACTGCTTCCATTTTCCTGGTCCCATGTCCCAAAGCTGATTGGACAATCGTGGCCAATACCCCTCCAGACTTATCTCCTTTGTGCTATAAAAGACTCCTTTAGAAATAGTTAAATAAGACTATCTACTTCACTACCATTTCCGACACTAAGCATTCTTACATCATCCCTGAGTGACACTGCAAGTTTGGGCTGAATTGTCCAGTTTTGTACCATGAGTAACTATTAGCATTAAGTTTGAACATGGCCAAATTCATTGACTTAAGAGGCTTACAGTTTGCAAACAGAGACTTTAATCCAATTAATTTATGTTCTTATGCTCTTAACATGGGCTTGATCCAAAACTATCTCTCAAAGAAAAAAGGAATGCTCCTGTCCTAACCCACTACAGAGATAACAGAAAAACTGCAGAATATTGAACATGGCTCAGTCTATCATGCAAGCCAACCTTCCATCCATTAATCCATCTACACTTCTTGTGCTTCAAAAAGGCAGCCAACAGCATCAAAGACCCCTCCCACCTTTCTAACCTCTTCCATTAGGCAGAACATGCAAAAGTTTAAGCACACATACCACCAGGTTCGAGAACAGCTTCTTCCCTGCTGTTATTAGACTATTGATTGACCTCAAAAATATCAAATCTAATATTGATCTTGTTTTTGGTGTACCTCCTTTGCAGCCTTCACTTTGTATTCCTCACTCTGTTCTATTACCACATTTTCTTTGTATTTTATGTTCTGCCTGTCCTGCATGCAAAACAAAACTTCTCACTGTACCTAAGTACATGTGACAATAACAAATCAAATCAAATTAAAGAATAAATCAAATCACTGCATGTTACCCACCGTATAGTTTATACTATAGAAATTTGAAAACCTGAACTACATGAAAGAAAATTGGGAACAATTTTGAGATCCTCTGTCAGGCAACAGTAGACATTGGCTGAATATTGCTGCATTAACATTTCCCCACAAGCTGAATTCTTAGCATTTTACCTCCCTTCTTCTTTTGACAAGGTGCATACATTAACTGCTTCCACTTTCCTGGTACTGTCCCATGTCCCAAAGATGATTGGAAAATTGTGACATTGTGTGCGTACCCCACAATTTCTACCCTGTCTCCATCAGGTGCTACTTTTCATGGGGACCCAGACATCTACATGTTCCAACAGGAGCCATATTCAAATATGCTAATAAGTTTCCAGTGCCACACAATTCTTAGGTCTCACACACTGCACATTCTCCACCCATTAACTGCAGGCAATGAGTGACCTAATCAGAGATCCTAACCAAGTTTGCAGAAGGTAAGTCATGAATGTCCATTGTTTTGCTTTTTTCTCTATTCTTTTGTGGATCCAGAAGTTCTTTAGAACCCATGACCCCTCCTATATGAATTAATGCTTGCTGACTAGGGAACAATATTTACAGCTTCATTCAAAATGGCTGAGATCTTTCAGCAGGAACAGTATATAGCCAAATAATTGCACTTTTTACCATATGTAAAATATAATATTAACTCTAGCAACATGGTTTACTGACTTTGATTCTTCACATTATATTATTTGCATTCACCACATTGCTGTGCAAAGGCCTCTTCCTGGGTTTTTAAAATAGTTTTAGAAAGTACCAGATTGTTTTATATTTAAAGGAACTTTTTCAACTCCAGTCCCCTGCCTTGGCTTACACATAGTATATGGCAATCCAAAACTTCTGCTAATGATGCTTTATAATTTACTGCTGAAAACAGACATGAGCAGACCAGGCACAGGCTGGTGAGTTACCTCCTTTTGCTGGCATGGCTGAGATCAGTCACTTTGAACCTGTGGCTAAGGATTGGTGGTTTGGCATAATACAGTTTCATAAATGTCAAAGCAGAAAGAGTTGGAACAGGCATTCATTATTGCAATTTCACTGTATCAATATCTTCTAATTGGGCATAGCTTTACAATTAGCTGATTAAATTACACAGTTGGTTAAGAAAACAAAATACATTTAATAATCTACAAAATAATGTCTTCTTCTAGTTTTGGAGACCAAAGTATTGGTTTTATTACTGATCTGTGACATTGGATACCACTGTGAAACCTATTCCACACAACATCAGTCACAAGACATGAATCAACAACTCTAAGATTGGAAGTTAGGATACCATGTTAAATATGGAGCCTGTGACAAGTGAAGTAATGAAGCTGGGAATGAAGACCTGTTACATGTGTGAGTATACCTCATCCCTTTTGATGACCCTTATTTCACATGTTTCTCATTGTTGCTTGCAATATCATTGATGGGATTCTGGGAATGATGAAAGGAGGAGGAGCAGGCAAAAGGAATAGAAGACACAATTTCAGCGCAGAAGGTGCTGTTTTCATCATGCCAATACCTTTATGAACTTCGCATTTGAACTATCTGTCCTCATAACATTTTTCAGCTGTAATTTTCTTCAAAAGTTACTCTTCTTCAAATTCGTCTTCATTTCATGATTAACTCCGCTTCAATAGGTGTTTACGTTGAAATAATCTGTATAATTTTGATTTGAAGATGCTGGTGTTGGACTGGGGTGTACAAAGTTAAAAAGTACTCAACACCAGGTTATAGTCCAACAGGTTTATTTGGAAACACTAGCTTTCGGAGCACTGTTCCTTCATCAGGTGGTTGTGGAGTATAAGATCGTAAGACACAGAATTTACTGTAAAAGTTTACAGCGTGATGTAACTGAAATTATAGATTGAAAAATACCTGGATTGTTTGTTAAATCTCTTATCTTTTAGAATGGACATGTTGGTTTCAGTTCTTTCATATGTAAATCACAGAACATTTAAAAGTTCAAGTGAACTTTAACAATTGGTGTCAAGTCGGCCCAGATAATGTATTGAAGGTGTGAGGTGCCCTGTGTGAGACTGTCTTTACTTTGCTCAAAACTGCATTAATCCCTGTAAGATTCTGTAAATCCATTTTTTAGATTAGAATCAGTCTGACCATTGTGACACAGACAGTCTCACACAGGGCAACTCACACCTTCAATACATTATCTGGACCGACTTGACACCAATTGTTAAAATTCACTTGAGAATGTAACTTTTAAATGTTCTGTCATTTACATATGAAAGAATTGAAACCAACATGTCCATTCTAAAAGATAAGAGACTTAACAAACAATCCAGGTCTTTTTCAATACATAACTTCAGTGACATCACACTGTAAACGTTTGTGGTAAATTCTGTGTTTTACAATCTTATACTCCACAACCACCTGATGAAGGAGCAGTGCTCAAAAAGCTCGTGCTTCCAAATAAACCTGTTGGACTATAACCTGGTGTTGTATGATTTTTAATTTTGTATAGTTTTGAAATATCCTTTTAGCTCCCCATACCCTCCTAACTTCTATTCTAAATTTGGACTATTTTGCCAAATCACACACAAGTGGGAAAAAATATTTCATAGTTTTGGTCACTTCTTCAAGTCCCTTTTCAGTTTCAATGTAGTACTAAGTTTTGAAGTTGGGAAAAGGTAAAGAGAACAAGCCGGATAAGGGAATACATTCAAGAAAGAAAACACCAGAAGTCAACGGATTGATTGAGAGTGTCCTAGAGTCATAGAAATGTACAACATGGAAACAGACCCTTCAGTCCAACCTGTTCATGCCGAACAGATATCCGAAACCAATCTAGTCCCACCTGCCAGCACCCGGCCCATATCCCTCCAAACCTTTCCTATTCATATACCCATCCAAATGTCTCTTAAATGTTGCAATTGTACCAGCCTCCACCACATCCTCTGGCAGCTCATTCCATACACGTACCACCCTCTACATGAAAAAGATGACCCTTAGGTCTCTTTTATATCTTTCCCCTCTCACCCTAAACCTATGCCCTTTAGTTCTGGACTCCCTGACCCCAGGGAAAAGACTTTGTCTATTTATCCTATCCATGTCCCTCATAATTTTGTAAACCTCTATAAGGTCACCCCTCAGCCTCCGATGCTGAGGGGTGACCTTATAGAGAATTGCACGCAATATTCCAACAGTGGCCTAACCAATGTCCTTTACAGCCGCAACATGACCTCGTGGCCTAACCAATGTCCTTTACAGCCGCAACATGACCTCCTAACTCCTGTACTCAATACTCTGACCAATAAAGGAAAGCATACCAAACGCCTTCTTCACTATCCTATCTACCTGCGACTTCACTTTCAAGGAGCTATGAACCTGCACTCCAAGGTCTCTTTGTTCAGCAACACGCCCTAGGACCTTACTATTAAGTGTATAAGTCCTGCTAAGTTTTGCATTCCCAAAATGCAGCATCTTGCATGTATCTGAATTAAACTCCATCTACCACTTCTCAGCCCATTGGCTCATCTGGTCAAGATCCTGTTGTCATCTGAGGTAACCCTCTTTGCTGTCCACTACACCTCCAATTTTGGTGTCATCTGCAAACTTACTAACTGTACCTCTTATGCTCGCATCCAAATCATTGATATAAATGATGAAAGGTAGTGGACCCAGCACTGATCGTTGTGGCACTCCATTGGTCACAGGCTTTCAGTCTGAAAAGCAACCCTCCACCACCACCCTCTGTCTTTTACCTTTGAGCCAGTTCTGTATCCAAATGGCTAGTTCTCCCTGTATTCTATGAGATCTAACCTTGCAAATCAGTCTCCCATGGGGAACCTTGTCGAACGCCTTACTTAAGTCCATATAGATCACATCTACTGCTCTGCCCTCATTAATCTTCTTTGTTCCTTCTTCAAAAAACTCAATCAAGTTTGTGAGACATGACTTCCCACGCACAAAACCATGCTGACTATCCCTAATCAGTCCTTGCCTTTCCAAATACATGTATATTCTATCCCTCAGGATTCCCTCCAACAATTTGCCCACCACTGAGGTCAGGCTCACTGGTCTATAGTTCCCTGGCTTGTCTTTACCACCCTTCTTAAACAGTGTCACCACGTTTGCCAACCTCCAGTCTTCCGTCTCCTCACCTGTGACTATCGATGATACAAATATCTCAGCAAGACGCCCAGCAATCACTTCTCTAGCTTCCCACAGTGTTCTCAGGTACACCTGATCAGGTTCTATTAGATTCTAGAAAAGGCTTAAATGATCAGCTATAGTCATTAAATGTTTCCCTGTCAACATAGCCTGCCTACTTGTTGTAGTATACCTACATGGTGAAAAATAATTTATTCAAAGTCTGTAATTGGGAAAGAGGTGAAACACTTACTTTCCCTACTTCCTTCCTATTTTCAGCCTGTATGGTGAGTTCAAGTTTTTTCTACTATCAATACATAAGAATGCTTTCATGTGGGTGTATGTCTGATGTTTGAACTCTATCCATACAGACAAATTTCACTCTGTGCAGCAATCCATTTTTATATTGCTTGCTATTTATTCTCCTATTCTATTTGTCACCCTTTGCTGGGTTCGTACACTCTCCCAATTCTCAAGCTTAATAAACTTCTGTTGCTTTTTAAAACTTTTTCTCTTAACTTAAGCTTATCCATATCCTTTCTTAGTTTGCCTTTGAGTTCACATTTTTGGTAAGGCATTGATTTCTGAATATAATGCAAGTTCATGTAAGGAATATTTCTTTAAATGTTCACTATTGCTTTTCTAATATCATACCATTTTTATCTAATTTCCCTATTTGGCTTAGCTAACACTTGCTGCATACCTGTGTAATTAGTTTTATGTGAGCTTAACACTCTAGTTTCAGATGTATATCACTCTCAAGTTAAATATGAAATTCTATCATGTTGTGAACATCTTCCCCAAAAGGTCTCCTATTTTCAGATCACTAATTAACTCTGTCTTATTACACAGAGCAAAGTCTAGCTTCTTTCTTGATCAGTTCCATAATCTGTTGTTCCAGGAATCAATCATTATGGGGAAAAGGCAGGAAAATGGAATTGACAATGATCAGATCTGCCATGATCTCATTGAATGGTGGAGTGGACGCAATAGACCTACTTCTGTTTCTACTTTTTGAACTTGCATGCCAGTGGTGAATCCTTGAGATACAGTCAGAACAAGTCAAGTAAACTAGGGTGATGTAGTGGGGAGAATATTAGGAGTGTGAAGGTACTCATTAAATGTAATACTTGCCCATTACTGTGTATGAAAGCTTTAATTGTATTCCAAAGTTGTTTAGTTTCTAGGATTTTTGCTAATCCATGAAGAGTACACCAACAGTTCATTGTAAAGAGCAGACCTAACTTCTTGACAAAACAAAGATAGGTAGCGCTTGTTCACTAGATTAGTCAAAAATTCATCCACCCACTCTCTGCAATATATGACATTAATAAATTAACAAACACAACCTACAGCCACCAAGATCCCAAAACTTCTTGCTTTATTGTCCCCATTTATCATTCACAAAAGTTGTGATGAGTGAGTTTATATGCAAGAACAACCAACTGTAACATATTTGAGACATTTTCATAATATCACATACAAAAAGAACAAAATACAAATTGGTTATAAAATTCAGCTTTGAGATTTTATGAAATGTCTGAATTTCCTTTGCTTATGAAGCATTTGTATTATTGCAATTATTCCTGCTGTATCACTTTTGAGTCATCCCTTTCTGTTTGTGAGTTCACATCCTGAAGTATTATCAAATACATCTGAACATGTATTTCATCGCTAGCACCTAATCACTATGGTTTCTTTTCTCTATGAACCACCATCAGTCAATCACCCATGTTTCAAGGTGAATAATTTATGTGCAAAGCCCATTCAGGGCAATGTAAACCATGTTTGTGAGTTCATAACTTCTATTATCCATTCCAATTTCAACTTGTATCCCTGTGTCCTCTTGGTTTGATTGAATGGAATTGAAGACACTTGTGGCAAATTTTTGAATCTGATGGATAAATAACTAAGGTACTTATAAGCCAGTTAAGATAATTTTTTATGAGGGTATTGTCCCTACCTTTTGGGCAGGTCAATGTTCAAGACCCAGCTGCCCCGACATGTTTTATAATGTGTTTGAACAGATTGATTTTAAAGAGAAAACAAAGGCGGCATGGTGGCACAGTGGTTAGCACTGCTGCCTCACAGCGCCAGAGACCCGCGTTCAATTCCCGCCTGAGGCGACTCTCTGTGTGGAGTTTACACATTCTCTGCGTGGGTTTCCTCCGGGTGCTCTGGTTTCCTCCCACAATCCAAAGATGTGCAGGTTAGTGAATTGGCCATGCTAAATTGCCCGTAGTGTTAGGAGAAGGGGTAAATATAGGGGAATGGGTCTGGGTGGGTTGTGCTTCGGCGGGTCGGTGTGGACTTGTAGGGAATCTAAGTAAAACTCTTAAATCTGTGAATCTTGTATTTTCCACAGTGTACCTCTTTCCCAAATTGTCAGAGGTCACCAAGGTCAGTGTACAGCAGATATAGCTTTTCAGGGAAAGTGAAGAATTGGGAAATGTTCAGTTATTAAAACTGATGAACTCTATTCATCACCATTGCTATTCTCTGCACTTCTTATCTTAAAGAATACCTTCACTTCTTAGCAAGTGATTGACAATTTCTTGTCAATTTACTTGTCCAAATCTTCAGTCACTTGAGCAACTTCACTGATTCCAGCCTTCAACATAGCAGGGCTGCAACTCATGCAGGTCCATATAGAGCAGAAACAACACCTTCAGCATCAGCATTAGTAGCAGAGGTAACTGTCTTCTTCTCAGTTCTAAGATCCTCCACAGGGGGGAAAAAGTAATGGACACCAAGATACAGGTGGAAGGGGGGCAAGCCCCAAATACTGGGTTGAAGGTAGTGTATCTCGACACTTCTGAACTCCAATGCCTCAGGGACTCAGACTGTCAAAGCAGGCAACTTATGACATCTGTAAGCTCCTGAAACAAGACTTTCTACCCAATGAAGCAGGTGGGAACACATTGCCAATGCCTGATATTTCTCTAACTGGAGAGCCACCACTCACTCAGTCTATGCCTCTGCCAAATTGAGCACTGTCTTCTTAAAGAAGCAAAAGCAGAGAGGTCACAGAACATTTTTTTTATTCTTTTGTAAAAGTTTGGCATCATTCATTGGGGCAGTGTTTATTGTCCATCCCTAATTGCCCTTGAGAAGATGGTGGTAAACTGCCTTCTTGAACTGCTGCAGTCCACACACTGTAGGTACAACCACATTACATGTGTTAGAGGGGGTTCCTGACCCAATGACAGTGAAGGAACTGTGATATGTTTTCAAATCAGGATGGTGAGCGGCTTGGAGGGGAACTTGCAGGTGATGGTGTTCCCATGTTCTTCCAGACGGAAATGGTTGTAGGTTTGGAAGATCCTGTCTAAGAATATTTGATGAATTTCTGCAGTTCATCTTGCAGATAGTACACATTGCTGCTACTGAGCATTGGTGGTGGAGAGAGATTGAGGATGTGGTGCTAAATGAGTGGGTTACTTTGTCCTATATGGTATCAAGATTCTTGACTGTTGGTGGAACTGTATTTGTCCAGGCAAGTAGGGTGTATTCCATCACACTGACTTGTGCCTTATAGATGGATTACAAACCTTGGAATGTAAGGAGAAGAGTTACTTGCTGCAGATTTGATTTTTGTGGTGAAGAGGGCAGGATGCCATTTGTGAATGGTTATCCTGTGGCATGGGTGTTGAAGAGAAACAGATAGGTCTGCAGATTATAAGGTGCAGATGTAAGGTGGCTGCAGTGAGAGAAGATACATAATGTGTTAATCTAAAAATGTTGTTGAATAGAACACTAGGTGAGTCAAAGTGTGAGGCTTGGCACTCAAGAGTGTTATGTAACACATTTGTCTGATGCTGATTGTCTGATTTTTCTAGATTGGAGGGACCACACTCAGAGTCCTAGAGTCAAAGAGATGTACAGCATGGAAACAGACCTTTCGGACCAACCCGTCCATGCCGACCAGATATCCCAACCCAATCTAGTCCCACCTGCCAGCACCTGGCCCATATCCTTCCAAACCCTTTCTATTCATATACCCATCCAAATGCTTCTTAAATGTTGCAATAGTACCAGTCTCCATCACTTCCTCTGGCAGTTCATTCCATACATGTATCACCCTCTATGTGAAAAAGCCGCCCCTTAGGTCTCTTTTATATCTTTCCCCTTTCACCCTAAACCTATGCCCTTTAATTCTGGACTCCCTGACCCCAGGGAAAAGACTTTGCCTATTTACCGTATCCATGCCCCTCATAATTTTGTAAACCTCTATAAGGCCACCCCTCAGCCTCTGACGCTCCAGGGACTATAGCCCCAGCCTGTTCAGCCTCTCCCTATAGCTCAAATCCTGCAACTCTGGCAACATCCTTGTAAATCTTTTCTGAATCTTTTCAAGTTTCACAACATCTTTCCGATAGGAAGGAGACCAGAATTGCACGCAATATTCCAACAGTGGCCTAACCAATGTCCTGTACAGCCGCAACATGACCTCCCAACTCCTGTACTCAATACTCTGACCAATAAAGGAAAGCATACCAAGTGCCTTCTGCACTATCCTATCTAGCTATGACTCCACTTTCAAGGAGCTATGAAATGCACTTCAAGATCTTTTTGTTCAGCAACACTCCCTAGGACCTTACCATTAAGTGTATAAGTCCTGCTAAGTTTTGCTTTCCCAAAATGCAGAACCTCGCATTTATCTGATTTAAACTCCATCTGCCACTTCTCAGCCCATTGGACCATCTGGTCAAGATCCTGTTGTAATCTGAGGTAACCCTCTTCTCTGTCCACTATACCTCCAATTTTGGTGTCATCTGCAAACTTACTAACTGTACCTCTTATGCTCACATCCAAATCATTTATGTAAATGACAAAAAGTAGAGGACCCAGCACCAATCCTATGGCACTCCACTGGTCACAGGCCTCCAGTCTGAAAAACAACCCTCCACCACCACCCTCTATCTCCTACCTTGGAGCCAGTTCTGTATCTAAATGGCTAGTTCTCCCTGTATTCCATGAGATCTAACCTTGCTAATCAGTCTCCCATGGGGAACCTTGTCAAACACCTTACTGGAGTCCATATAGATCACATCTACTGCTCTGCCCTCAAACTTTTTTGTTCCTTCTTCAAAAAACTCAATCAAGTTTGTGAGACATGTTTTCCCATGCACAAAGCCATGTTGACTATCCCGAATCAGTCCTTGCCTTTCCAGATACCCCCCACCAACCCAACCTCCACTCCCGGCACCTTCCCCTGCATCCACAAGAAATGCAAAACTTGCGCCCACACCTCCCCCCTTACTTCCCTCCAAGGCCCCAAGGGACACTTTCATATCCGCCACAAATTCACCTGCACCTCCACACACATCATCTATTGCATCCACTGCACTCGATGTGGCCTCCTCTATATTGGGGAGACAGGCCGCCTACTTGCGGAACGTTTCAGAGAACACCTCTGGGACACCCGGACCAACCAACCCATTTCCAAAGCCCCTCCCCCAAGTCCCTCCTCCCTACCTTTTATCTTAGCCTGCTGGACACACTTTCCTCATTCCTGAAGAAGGGCTTGTGCCCGAAACGTCGATTCTCCTGTTCCTTGGATGCTGCCTGACCTGCTGCGCTTTTCCAGCAACACATTTTCAGCTCTGATCTCCAGCATTTGCAGCCCTCACTTTCTCTCTTTCCAAATACATGTACATCCTGTCCCTCAGGATTCCCTCCAACAACTTGCCCACCACCGAGTAATTGCTGCTCCTGGATTTCGAGGAAATCACCTCCAGTACCTAAAATACCTCAAAAAAAGGAGCAGCTGTTACAGCCAGAAATTATTCCCATCCTCCATCTTGGGTTACCCTGTATCCTCTCCTGCTGCTTACTTCCTTGGTCATTCCATCCACACCTGCTTGGTTGGAGAGACTATCCTCTTCCTCCCGAATTGGAAGAGTTCACTTCAACTAGTTTCTCAAATATAATGGGATATTTAGGTATAAGTGAGTGTAAGAAACCTTCTTGGGTGCCTCTCAATTCCTCAAAAGTTAAAGAACCACCAAACCCTTACAAGCAATGCTGTGATCCTTTAAATTAGAACTTTTTCTTTGACAGAAACACATATATCCTGGTAGCATTCCCTGGTTTTTCAGCAATCTCAAAGGCAAGCCAATAACGTGTGAAAAAGCCTTGGCAAAGTCTTCCTGCTCTCTTTTGTCTCAAAGTGATCATTTATGAATACATATCTAAATAATGCCTTTTATCACAAAACTATTAATTAAAAGAAATAATTATTCATTATAATATTATACATTCACGTTATAAATGTCCTAATATTCCTTGGGAATTGCACTATTCTCAAGTACAAAATTGCTAATGATTACCAGCACATTTCAGAAATGGCATTGCTCTCTGTTTTATAAAACTGTTCACTATTTTCGTTATTACAACTACTCATGATTATTAGACATAGTGCCACTCGTTTAGGAAAGCTTTGGACCAGCAAGTTTTTTCATTGTCAAAGTTTGAGATTATATGTTTTGGGAATTAGGTATCTCATGATCTCACCTAGTGCTGACTCAGTTTCTACTCTTCCCATCCATAATTCTCCTCGACTTCTTTGTGATGGAGCTCAACGTAGATTCAGTGCAAGTTTCCCTACGGTCATCTGCTGCATATAAATGAGAGCCAGCAAGAGTCATAAAGATTTTTTTGTGTAGAAAAGTCTCCCAGAGTTAGTTCTGCTCATTAGATTAGATTAGATTACATTACATTACAGTGTGGAAACAGGCCCTTCGGCCCAACAAATCCACACCGACCCGCCAAAGCGTAACCCACCCATACCCCTACATTTACCCCTTACCTGCACATCTTTGGACTTTGGGAGGAAACCGGAGCACCCGGAGGAAACCCACGCAGACACGGGGAGAACGTGCAAACTCCACACAGTCAGTCGCCTTAGGCGGGAATTGAACCCGGATCTCTGGCGCTGTGAGGCAACAGTGCTGACCACTGTGCCACCGTCCCGCCCACTGCAACCGTGCTGCTCAGTTGGGCATTAAATGCAAATGAAACGAGCTCTTAAGTGAAACATGTTCAGAAGTGAAGCAGGGCATTATTACTTTTTTTTTGATGTAGCCTTGCTAAGTTTTTTTTGTTAATAACTACAAGGATTTCAGATAATGTAAAACTTGTATCAGTTTTCCCCTACCCGCTGCGAACTATTGTCAGCAACTGTTCCAAAACCATTATATTCAATCTCTGCAGTGTTCACCATAACGCATCATCTTATCTTCTCAATTTGCTTCCAAAAACTTCTTAGTTCTGTCGTTGGGCCAAGGAGGTCAGCAAGGCATACAAACTGTACTTGGCTAGTGTTCAAAAATACAAAGGAACTTTGTCAAATTTGGATGTGAAATGGAAAATCCTTGCATTTGCTGAAGTTTCTAATTCATTAACACGTGCCTCTGTTTCTCCACAGGTCATTACTGCTTATTTTTTGTGTTGCTAACTATTGTTGAAGCCTTGTTAGCGTGTCCTACACACTGTTCTTGTAAAAAGTACGAAGTTGATTGCAGCAATCTCGGCCTTGTGACCATTCCAACAGACATTCCATCAAACATTAAATTTCTCTCACTCAGCAACAATAAGCTCAGCAGCCTACAAGCTCTCACATTCAGTAATTTTACCACATTGGAGAAACTGGATCTGTCTAACAATTACCTGGACCAATTACCAGCAAATGTATTTGATTACATCAGGAACCTGACTGATCTCAACTTAAGAAATAACAGCATTCGAAGTCTGGATAAAAGCATCTTCTACAAGACCACTAACTTGCAAAGATTGGACCTTTCTGTTAATGGCCTCTCTCAGATTCCACTGCTCTTATTTGATGAAATGCAGAACTTGACTTGGTTGAATCTGGAAGAAAACAGGATGCCAAATCTCGAAAGGGAGGCCTTTGAGCCACTTGAATTTCTTCGGCAGTTGCAGCTTGGTGGGAATCCTTGGGAATGTGACTGCAGCCTGAGAGACTTCAAACACTGGATGGAATGGTTCCTTTACAAAGGTCAGTAGAACAAACTTTATCAATTACTTACAAACTTTCTGGCCACACTGGATGTAAGTCACATGCACCAAAATGAAAACTGATTTCATTCACAATATATTGAACTTCACTGCAAAAAATCATAGACTTCATTCTTGATCTGTGTAAAGCTAAATTGCCTCTTCCAGAGGTGAAAACAGCTCAACTAACTGACCTTCAGTAACTCTAATCAGGCGACATCTGCAGGGATTTTGTAGTTACTAAATAAAAATTGAGAAGGGGTTTTGTCTTTAATCCTCGCCACAAAATCCATTCACTTGATACCAACTCTATCCCTTCCACAGCCATTTTCTGAAACTAAATCAGTCTAAAACATTGGTATTTTAATTGGCTCAGAGATGACCATCTGACCCATAACTATTTCATCAGCTGGGCCTCATAACATTATATCTATAGCATTATCTATCTCTGGTGCTGCCTCAGCTTAGTTGCTTTTAAAGTCTTTACCTGCGTTGTTGTTATCTCTTGACATTGTTGTTATCTCTTGACAACTTCAGCAATCTCTTGATGAGCCATCAATTTTCCATAATAACACCAATAAGTTGGATTTATCATGGTTTGGTAGTTAGTGACTGGTACAGATTGATGCCAGTGACGAACTTAAATCCGTATTCTAACGGGTTCATGGAAGAAAGCCTCCTTGCTTTATCTCCTACTTACAATCATACAGCATGGAAACAGACCCTTCGGTCCAACTTGCCCATACTGACCAGATATCCTAAATAAATTTAGCCCCATTTTCCAGCATTTGGCCCATATCCCTCTAAACTCTCTTATTCATATACCCATCCAGATAACTTTTAAATGTTGCAATTGTACCAGCCTCTACCACTTCCTCTGGCAGCTCATTCCATACACACACCACCCTCTCTGCATGAAAACGTTGCCCGTCGGGTCCCTTTTAAATCTTTACCCTCTCACCCTTAACCTATACTCTCTAGTTTTGGACTCCCCTATCCCAGGGAAAAGACCTTGTCTATTCACCCTATCCATCAGCTCATTCCATACACACACCACCCTCTCTGCATGAAAAAGTTGTCCGTCGGGTCCCTTTTAAATCTTTACCCTCTCACCCTTAACCTATACTCTCTAGTTTTGGACTCCCCTATCCCAGGGAAAAGACCTTGTCTATTCACCCTATCCATGACCCTCATGATTTATAAACCTCTGCAAGATCACCCTTCAGCCTCCAACGTTACAGGGAAAATAATGCCAGCCTATCCAGCCTCTCCCCAAAACCCTTCAATCCTGGCAACATTCTTGTAAATCTTTTCTGAACCCTTTCAAGTTTCACAATGTCCTTTCAAAAACAGGGAGACTAGAAGTGTACACAGTATTCCAAAAGTGGCATGACCAATGTCCTGTACAGCAGCAACATGACCTCCAACCCCTATACTCAATGCACTGACCAGTAAAGGAAAGCATACTAAATGCCTTCTTCACAATCCTATGTACCTACAACTCTACTTTTAAGAAACTATGAACCTGAACTCCAAGGTGTCTTTGTTCAGCACCACTCCCCAGGACCTCACCATTAAGTGTTCAAGTCCTGCTCTGATTTGCCTTTCCAAATTGCAGCATGTCACATTTATCTAAATGTAACTCTATCTGCCACTCCTCAGCCCATCTGATCATGATCCCATTGTATTCCGAGGTAGCCTTCTTCACGTCCACTACACCTCCAATTTTGATATCATTTGCAAACTTACTAACTATACCTCCTATGTTCACATCCAAATCATTTATATAAATGACAAAAAGCAATGGAATCAGCACCTATTCTTGTGACATACCACTGTCACAGGCCTCCAGTCTGAAAAGCAACCCTCCGCCACCCTCGGTCTTCTACCTTCGAGCCAGTTCTGTATCCAAATGGTTAGTTCTCCTTGTATTCCATGTGATCTAAACTTGCTAACCAGTCTACCATGAGGAACCTTGTCAAATGCCTTACTGAAGTCCATATATATCATGTACACTGTTCTGCCTTCATCAATCCTATTCATTACTTCCTCAAAAAACCCAATTAAGTTAGTGAGACACAATTTCCCACATACGAATTCATTTGACTATCCCTAATCTTGCCTTTCCAAATATATGTAAATCTTGTTCCTCAGGATTCCCTCCAACAACTTTCCCACCACTGATGTCAGGCTCACTGGTCAATAGTTCCCTGGCTTTTCCTTGCCACCTTTCTTAAATAGTGGCATCAAGTTAGCCAACCTGCAGTCTTCCGGTGCCTCACCTGTGGCTATTGATGATACAAATATCTCAGCAAATGGCCCGACAATCACTTCCCTAGCTTCCCACAGAGTTCTAGGGTACACCTGATCAGGTACCAGGGATTTATCTACTTTTATGCATTCTAAGACATACAGCATCACCTCCTCTGTGATATGGAATCCGCAGTCTGAGGATTCGGGGTGGACCTTTTAGGATGGAGATGAGGAGACATTTTTTCATCCGATGGAATTAATTACCACAAGAAGTACTTGTATTCAAGAGGCGGCTAGATATAGCAGCTGGGGCAAATTGGATCAAAGGTTATGGGGAGAAAGCAGCATTAGGCTTTTGAATTGGACGATCAGCCATGACTGTGATGAATGGCAGAGCAGGTTTGAAGGGCTGAGTGGCCTCCTCCACTCCTATCCTCTATGTTTCTATGGATATTTTTCAAGATATCGTTATTTCCCCACATTCTATATCTGCCATATCCTTCTCCTCAGAAAACATTGATGCAATTACTCGTTTAGTATCTTCCCCATTTCCTGTGTTGCCACACGTAGGTGGCCTTGCTGATTTTTAAGGGGCCTTATTGTCTCCCTAGTTACCCTTTGGTCCTTAATGTATTTGTAGAATTCCTTTGGATTCTCCTAACCCTATGTGCCAAATATCTCTTGTCCCCTTTTTGCCCTCCTGATTTCCCTCTTAAGTAAACTCCCACTGCCTTTATACTTTTCCAGGGATGCATTTGATCTCTGCTGTCCATACATGACATATGCTTTCTTCTTTTGTTTTGACCAAAACCTCAATTTTGCTTGTCAACCAGCATTCCTTACACTTACCAGCCTTGACCTTCACCCAAACAGGGATATACTGTCTCTGGTTTCTCACTATATCATTTTTGAAGGTTTTCCATTTCCCAGCTACCCCTTTACCTGCAAATATCCACCTCCAACCAATTTTTGAAAGTTCTTGCCTAATACTGTCAAAATTAGCGTTCCTTCAATTTAAAACTTTAACTTTTAGATCCGGTTGATCCTTTTCCATCACTATTTTAAAACGAAGAGAATTATGGTCACTGGCCCCAAAATGCTCCTCCACTGACACCACAGTCAGCTGCCCTGCCTTATTTCCTGAGGGTAGGGCTCATGCCCGAAATGTCGATTCTCCTGCTCCTTGGATGCTGCCTGACCTCCTGCGCTTTTCCAGCAACACATTTTCAGCTCTGATCTCCAGCATCTGCAGTCCTCACTTTCTTCTTCCTGAGAGTAGGGCAAGTTTTGCACCTTCTCTATATCTGGACACTGATTCAGAAAACTTTCTTGGACTTAACAAATTTCTATCCATCCAATTCCTGATGTTCGATTTGGTCCTTTTCCCAACTGTACCAGTCTCAAACTGATTTCTTTCCTCACTATTTCCCTGGGTCCTTCTTACACAAGTGACGTCTACCCCAGAAGAGATTCCAGTGATCCAGAAATGTGAATCCTCCTCCCCTGAAACCTCCTCAGCCTCTCATTCATCTGCCCTAGCCTCCTATTCCTACCTTTACTAGCTCGTGGGACTGGGAGTAATCCAGATATTATTACCCTCGAGGACCTCCTTTTTAAATTCTTGCCTAACTTCCTATATTCTGTCCTCAGAATCTTATCATTTTCTCTTCCTATATCATTAATTCTGGTGGGTGCAATGACTTTCTGCTGGTCCCTCTCCCCTTTCAGAATACTCTGCACTCTCTCCAACACAACTTTGACCCTGGTTCCAGAGAGGCAACACACCATTCTGATGTTTCATCAGCTGCAGCACATCTGTCTATGTCTCTGACTAGAGAGTCACCTATCACAATCAATTGCTTGGAACCTGTTGTATCCTAATTATATTAGAGCCAATCAGTACCAGAAACCTGCCTGTCAGTGCTACATTTCCCTGAGACTCCATCACCCCATACATTTCCAAAACAGCATATTTGTTTGAGAAGGGGGTAGCCACAGAAGACTCCTGCACTGTCCATTTCCCTCTACTACCTTTTAAAAAAATTACCTATCCATCTGTATCTTCAGTTTATTTTCCTTCCTGCAACTGCCATCCATTACACTCCCTAGCACCTGTCAATTCCTCATTTCTTCTAACTACCATTCCAACTGATCCATGTGATCCGATAGGATTTGCAACTAAACACACTTCCTGCAGACATAATCATTAGTAACATGGAAACCCTCCCTAATTGCCCACATCCAACCAAAAGAGTACATCTCTCTAATAAAGGCCATCTTTGCACCTTAGCAACCTACCGACCCAGAAAATAGCACAGTCTTACTGCTGTAAAAACACTGCTCCACACTAATTTAGTACCTATGTTCTATATTTTAAAGGCTTAATCAAGAGATAGATCTCAATAAAACATATAATCAAAAAGGAACTCACTCTACTGACTATTGGTAAATTTACATAAAACTACAGTATAGTTACACTTTAAAACTAGCCACTTAGCTGCTCCCCTGCTATGAGCTCTCCCACACAGGTTTCTCCAAGGTCAGCTGTGAATTTCATTGTTAATTTTTCTTAGATGATTCTGATGTTTAGAGATACTTGAAATCAGTCTGGAATGTTGGGCCTCAAGCTCTATAACCACTTGTCTCTAACAGAGAGAGATTCCTGGCGTGCCTTGTGGGAGCCTATAACTGTTTACCCAGAATTTATATTGCATCAATAACACAGAAAAACATCCCAAGGCATTTCATGGCAGCATTATCAAATAAAACTTGATACTGAACTATACCAAAAAATATTAAGGCAGCGCTTGATCAAAGATTTAAATTTTATGGATTATCTTCTAGAAACAAAGCAGAGTTGAATAGCAGAGAGGATTACAGAGGGAATTCTAGAACATGGGACCTTGCCAGCTAAAGGCATGGTGAACAATGATGAAGTATTTAAAATCAGAGGGGCTAGAGTTGCAGGAGTGAATACATATTAGAGAGTTGTAGGGTTGAAGAGTTTAAAGGGATAGGAATACCATGAAGTGATTTGAAAACATATGTGAGAATTTCAGTATTGATGTCGTGCTGTAATGGGAGCCAATGTAGTATTCTAGGCAAATGGGTGATGGGCAAATATGACTTGGTGTAAGTTAGGACATGGGTATCAGAGATTTGGATAACCCCAAGTTTATGAAAGGTAGTATGCGAAGCGTGTAATGCAGCCAAGTCAAACATCCATTCCTTCCACCATCAATGCTCAGTAGGAACAGTGTGCACTATCTCCAACATGCACACTAGAAATTCACCAAAGATATTCAGACATCACTTTCCAAACCCCTGACCACTTCCATCTAGAAGGGCAAGGGCAGCAGACATATAGGAACACCCCCACCAATAAGTGAGTCTCCAAGCAACTCATCATCCTGACTTGGAAATATATCGTTTTTCCTTCATTGTTGCTGGATCGAAATCCTGGAATTTCCACCCAAATGGCATTGTGAATCAACCCACAGCAGGTGGACTGCAGTTGTTCAAGGAGGCAGCTTACCTCTACCTTATCAAGGGATGGGCAATAAATGCTGGCCAGTCAGCGACGCTCACATCCTACAAATGAATTTTAAAAAGGCTCAGTCTCTGAGAATCTCATCAATTCAAACAAAAAAAAGAGAAAATATGATTAAAAATCTTTAGCAGCATGCCAACAATTTCACATGATACTTCCTGACAGAGTGTCATTACCCACAGGATGCCCAGAATTGTCCCCATAAAGTCCTCGTCCCAATAAAATAACTAAATATGATGAGAGGCAGTTAAAGAGATGAGAACATGTGAAATGAGTTTGCTAAAACTTGCTTAATAAATGTAAATATTGCCTACTTGAGGAAATGGTTACACTGGGAAAATATGATGTACTGTTTTGACTGGCAGAATTCAAGTCCTAATTAATTGATTACTCTGTCTTAAAATCAGGTGGAAAACTTGATGGAATTGAATGTTCTCTGCCGAAAGACCTCCGTGGAAAAGATCTCAGAGCTGTTCCCATAGAGATGTTCAACTACTGCATCCAACTGGAGGATGAAAATAAATCTTCAGGAAATGGAAAAGTAGTCACAGGCCCTCCCTGTGTGAAACAGGAGGTCAGCACCCCAAGGCCACATTACTTTCATACTTCAGATTGCATGAGACAACGCTACCGCCCAGTCAGTGTCAGGCGAGCCATTGGAACAGTCGTTGTTGCTGGGGTCTTATGTGGCATTGTTTGCATCATGATGGTGGTGGCTGGAGCATATGGTTGCATATATGCCTCCTTGATGGCAAAATATCATAGAGAGCTTAAAAAACGACAGCCGCTGATGGGAGAGGGTGAGCAAGAGCAGGAGGATCAAAAGCAGGCTTCTTCCATGGCATGAGGATTAGGTACAAGATAGCATTCAATGGAAAAAGAGCTGTCTTCATCGGTTTTCTCCAGCTCTGGCCTTTATGTGTTTATTGCAATGTTGATACAAATATTGACTTGTTAGTCTCATCGCAGTATAGGGAAGCACAAATCATTTAATGAAACACATTCTACAGGCCTGAATTCTGCTTATTGGTTTTCTGAGGCTCGACAGGATGCATTAGAATCTAATAAGGAGAAGAATATAGAAAGGAGTATGGTTGTCTTGAAAATTCTTTTGCATGAAATTTGTTTGAAAGTATTTAGAATTCAAGGCAAAAAATGGCTGTTTGAATCCTTGTACCTGCAGCTAACTCCAGTATTTGGAGGAACAAATACTGAAACTTTCAGTTTTTTTCTCGGGTTTTGTGTGCATGAAACAACTCTGAATTGCAGCATCAATTGCTATTCAGTATGGGAATCTCATTAAGCCATCTTATATTGTTCAGAAGGAAAGCTGGCCCTCATTCCAGTTAGGTAATATCTTCTGTAATTGTAAAATGTTGTTTGGTACTTAATGATACTTAACAGGTTATTCATAGGATACGCAATCAAACACACTTTTCTAAGTATTTCACTAGAGTATCTCAACTAAACTTGCGAGGTATTTATTTGTCACTTTTAATTCATGATAGTTTGTCATACATTCATTTACCTGTCCTGTTTAATTCCAGTGAGAAAGACTTGACAAATGGGAAAGACTTTTCTCATCCAAATAGACACAAAATATTGATATTTGAGTGATTGTGAAGTTATAATCAAGAGGTTCAAAAGCAACATACATAACAAAATGCTGCAAACAGTAGTGAATGACAGTTGTTCAACTAGGTACTCAATATAATGTGAACAAAATTATTTTTTAGGATTGAACAAGAGGCAACATTATAAAGTTAATTTCTGACACCATTTAATGCAATTGCAGAATTTTAATGCAGGGTTTTAGATGCTTTTTTTTCCTAATAATGTATGTAAGGTAATTAATCTCATTAAAATGCCCTAAAATTATGATAATGAAAATGTATTTTGAAGTAATGCATCGATGAAATAACAGAGAGAATTTTAATTTGATATTTTAGGAATGGGGGTGTAGGTGGAGATGACTTGCCGAAAACCTGAAGGCTGAACTACTCTGAGGAGTTTGAAGATCCACTGTCATAACTGAGTGTGGGAGTTGATTGCGTTCCAGCATGTGGCAGGAATCCACTGTGGCATTTTGCCTATGATAATTAAGGACTCTGGTCCAACGTGAAAGCTTTGAGCACTTTCAGAGAGCCAGCCCCTCGGCAGCTTTGGCAATGCCAATATTTATGGCTTGTCAATTCTGAGATTGTATCACCAAGCAGTAGGCCCTTTCGTACCCAGGTGCCCTTGAAGAGAGTTGAGATTTTTGAGGAACGAAAGACTAGGCAAATAAGAGCATTCCAGTGGCATCGCCTTGGGTGCAGGAAATATCATTGATGCAAGAGAGCCATTCCATTGAACATGCAGCATCCATCTCTGATGGCAGTGATAACTCATTGTGAGGTTGCTGCTGAGCTTCCAACAGCCATCGTGGCTGAGCTTCTTGAATTTATTTTACGGTTCCATTTTCCTGCCATATTGCCACACTGCTGCTTCCCAGCCTGTCTCCAAATGACTAGAAAAATTTAGCCCCAGAAGTCTGTCTTTCCCCAAATGCTGCTTTGCACCATATAGTTTATGTCATGGACTAATCCCCCACCTGGAAGTTTGCTCAATTTGTCTGTCTTGGTTTCCAATAACAAGACAAATATTTGAGGTGATATGATAAGGTATTCCAGGCGGTGTCGCCATACCTGACACTGGAGGGAGTGTGCAATCCCATAAAAGCACTCCAATTCCTGAGAGAGGGGATGGTCTGATGCTGGGGTTTGTGACTTGTCCTCCTTGCCTGCTGTGACAGAGAATTCCACAGATTCACCCCCCTTTGCGTAAAGAAATTTCACTGTATCTCAGTCTGAAATGCCTACCATATATTCTGAGACCATAACTTCATTCTGGAACCCCTAGGCCAAGTGAAACATTATCCCTGCACTCAGTCTGTTCAGTCTGCTACAATTGCACATGTTTTAATGAGATCCTCTTTCATTCTTCTAAACTCCAGTAAATATAGGCTCAGTCTCCTCAAATGACAAGCCTGCTATCCCAGGAATCAGTCTGGTGAATGTTTGTTCCCTCTCTCTATGGTAAGCGGATCTTTTCTTCAGTAAGGAGATCAAAACTGCACAAAATACTGTAAGTTTGGCCTCATCAACACCCTGCAGCAGCAGGAAAGTATCCTAGTTTCTATATTACAACCCTTTTACAATGAAAGCCATCATACAATTTGCTTTTCTCACTGTTTGTTGCATCTGATGCTTGCTTTCAATGATCAGCGTAGGACTTCCAACTTCAACCTTTCCCAATCTATCACAATTTAAATAATAACCTGACATTCTAGCTTTCCCACTAAAGTGAACAACCTGACATTTATCCATGAAGATATGTGGATGAGGACTAGCCATGACCTCCTGGAATTAATTTCTTAAATCTGATTTGCCCACAATTTTTAAAATGTAGTTAATCGTCATTCTTGGCTGAACCTCCAGAAATAAAGCATTCCTAATAAAATGATATGATGCCACCTAAGATTGGCATACTGTTGGCTTCAAAAATTTTAAAATGATTATTCTCTGCTGTCCTGAGCCCAAGTAACTGTGCATTAGGAAGGGAATTTGGATAGTAGCAGTGCTAGGAGAAAAAATAGGGAGGTAACCAAAAGGATTATTTTGAGAGCCTTTTGAAAGTGATAAAATGTGTAATGGAATGAGACCTTTGGAATAGAATTCCAGAGAGCAGGACTGAGATGATTAATATATAATAAAATAGATATCTGGCAGTGTTTCAGGCTAAAATCTAAAAGAGGGTTTCATATTTGAAGAATAATGAATTACTAGGAATGGTTACAAACCATATAAAACCACATATTTGCTACAAGCCAACATAATCAGGAAGACTGATATGAATTGCAAGAATGAAGCAAACATTCTGATCTCTGAAATTTCTATATTCAGCTCTTTGATACTGTATTCAGGTTTCTATATATCTTTCTAATTTCTTATGTATTTGTGATCCAGGACTTAGATTTTGTTGTTCTGCCTGCAGTAGCCAGGAGCATATTGGTAACTGATGTTACGTGCAATACCTATGCTGCTACATTAATGATTGGGACTTCACTAATGTCATTTTGTTGAAACCATTTGAAATTTAATGGCACAAAAGTCTGCATGCAGGAAACATGTATACCCCCTTGATTTCAGCTTCTGTCTCATGTATTTATTTTCCTCCCATATATGAATTGGGCCTTTGAGTAAAATTGTCTTTTTCTCCCAGCAATGCACCTTAACATCAACACACAAGTTTGTCACTTAAATTTCCAGCTCCAAGGATTCTTGGGACTTGCCTCAGGAAGATTATCATCAAATCAGACTGAATGTTAGTCCACTATCCATGTGGTACTTATAATGCAAGATGCTTCTTATAAAGGACCGAAGTGAAATAGATTTATTAAGCCCCAAGTTTCAGCTAAATTTAGGTCCACAAGGCAACACAACATAGTAAGTTTTCCTTTTAGCAAAACCTAAAGAGTGTTTGATATAGAAAGCACAAATGTAGGAAAATATACTGTCCAAAGACTGCAGATAAACATATTCTTGGGAAGTGTAATAGGGATTTTGCATTGTGTCCATCCCCTACACTGTAGATGGTGACTAATGTAACTGAATGACAACAATGAAAAACATAACACTGGTATTTTGATGAGCCCACAATCTGCTGATCTATTTTAATGCTAGCTGCCAACAGAACAGAATAATAATCCAGCTGCTTCTTCCTTTATGTAGGTGTGTGGATGGAATATGGAGAAGATCTATGCTGTCTATTACTCATGAGTCAGGAAGGATGCTTTTGGCTAATAATTGAAAGTTTTGTTATCAATTTGAAGTTTTGGTTTGCATTCCTTCTTTCCAAGCTCACAGTTACCAGTTACAACTTTTACACCTTCTCAGAATAGAGTTGCCAACTCTCCACGATTATCCTGGAGCCTCCAGGAATTAAAGACTTTTTTGGATACTGCTGTGAGCCATCTATGGAAAAAAAATCATGTTATTAAAAATGTCTTTTTCTTTCTACTTTCTTTGAGCACCTTGTTATCAGCTGTAAAAATATTAAATGTGAGAAAGCAAAGACTGTTTGTCTTGACAGGTTGATTGGCAATGAAAAGGAATCTCCAGAAATGCCCCAAACTGGAGTCGGCAAATCTATTTCAGAGCATACAGTCTTGTTGTAGGTATTTTATTCACTGATTAGCTGTTTTCCTTTGCTATTAATCTGAAAGAAGATTTTTATATTTTCCTATTGACCAGGGCCCTATAAATTAATCAAACAATCTAAGTAAATATGTAATGGTATACTGACACAATTCTTCAATGTCAAGCTGAATCTAAAAAAAAGTTGTAAACGAAAGTGCTAAAGAGAAAATGTGTGTGTTTGTAGTGGGAAGAAGTTAGGGTAGATGGAGAAGTTCACAGTATTGTAATTTCCAGCCAGTTTTACAGGAAGAAAACAATTTCTTGCATGTACACATTACACTTGTGATGAATATTAATCTCATAATCTGCATCTAAAACCTCCTGTCAAAATGGAAATGCCTTATTTCCTCCTTCAAGATTTAGCACCAAAATTCTGACAATTTAATACATGGAGTACTTAATTTTTTAAAATAAATGCTTGATTTAGGAATTAGATCGTACTAAGTGTATATTATGGTTAAGAACTGATTGAGCTTTTTATTCATATATGGAATAAAATATTGAAGAAATCATTGCTCTAACAAAGAAATTTGGATAAAATGCTATTTTTCTCCATGCTAGTGAAATTGTAAGAAACCCTCTTCTAGAATGTTCTGGATTTTAAAATGTCATTAAAGTTTGGATTTGCTTCTTCAAACTTGGATTTGCTTCTTGTTACTTAGTCTTGAATCTTTTTTAAAAAAACTCACTATCCTGTGGTAATGCATGTATGCACTCAGTCCTTTTGTTTCCTTTAAATGAAAAATAAAAAGATGTCAAAAAGAATGTCCTATAATAAAGTGAAACAAAACTAAAGGAAAAGTCTACAAAAGGGCCTCTCATGGCATTGTGGTAGTGTAGCTTCCAGGTTCAAATTGCTGAACAGTTTGATTAGAAAATTAAAAATAGAGATTTCAATAATAGCTTTATTGTCCAGCTTATTTGGAGCACAGATTATTTCTGAAATCTAAGTGTTTTTTGATCTTTTGAAAGCAGTTGCAATGCTGATTTTCTTCGGTTTATGGCTATATTCTCTCCAAGATAGCAAATTCAGTCTTTATAAAGAGCTACTTCATTCTTGTATTCATAAGACAATTAGGGCCAGAGCACAATAGAGACACTGGACAAGAACAGGCAAAGAAAATGTAATTCCAGAGATAAAGGACTGTAAGTCAATGGTATGTGCATGCATTGGTAGTGATAGTGAGGGTGGGGAGTCCAAAGTCTAATATAGGACCATGGAGTAACATGGAAACATAATTAGTAGAGAGAAAGGGGAGTGGGGAGCGAAGTCACAGTCACTGAGCAGAAATTGGAGCAGAGCATCAAAAGTGAACATTTATTTAAAAAAAACATCATGGGGTTTGCAGGTGGCTGACCCTAAGTCATAAGGTTGAGGCCAGTGAGGCAAAAGTAGAAATTGGCTTTGATGGCAGTCTCCAGTGAGGGGGTAAGAAATAAGTACATGGCAAATGCAATATTGATTCTAAAAATACTGACAAAGTATTAATTGTAGAGCCTCATCTGAGAAATAAACCAGGGAGAGAAAATAAAATGAAGTGGTGATTAGAATTCCTTTGCAGTGCTACGTGGTAACCAGAGGATGGAACTGCAGTGTTACAAATTGTTATAGGAGTTTTTATTACATAATTGTGGGCATTACCATTATAGGAACAAAGGATTGAATTTGACTGTAATGATTTTGTTATTCTTCAGTCATTCCTTCGAAACAAATGGCAACGTGAATATAGCAACAGTCAAATAGAATATTGCTCCATTGTAGCGAGAGATAATGCTAAAGTTTGCCGTTACCCTGGATAGTAACAGGACATTGTTTACTTGCTGTTATGTCATGGCATTAAGACTCTCCTTTGTTATAAAACTAATGCCACCTTTCTGCAAACTAGAAAAAGCTTATTTTAGCCATGTCAATCTTCTAGTAGGTATGTATTTAGTAGTGCAGCATAAAGCAGGAGCAGAGGGAATAAAGAATCTGAACCGTTGAAAACTCTGGATAGATAAAGGGTGGAATCTTATGGGGGTTCTGAAAGATACGAGCTAGAGTACAAAATATTGCATTATCATCTGAGAAGTCCAGCGAGGCCTAAATTGACATTGGGAACAACTCACTCCATCTTTTAATCAAGTTCCAGGTAGCGAGGCAAGATTCTCACTTGGAAGTAGTGAATTATCTGTTGAAAGAGAATATTGCTTGTCTACAACTCTATTAATTGCAATATCATCTTGCAATATGCTTCTTCCACTCCCATCATCCACCTTGACCAAACTAAACATTGGGAATTCTCAACATGGAAGTCAGAGTGGTTACCGAGCTGCAAAGAGCCTCCATGCTGGTCACCATGCAACATCTCAGAGCATGATCCATGGGCACCAGTCAAATGCACCCCTCGTCCACCAATACTGGCACCTGATGTTTGCTGATCCCTCAGAATCCTCATGGTTCCTTTCGGATCCCCTTGCAGGACATATTGACCTGTGTTCAGGGTGCACCAGCAACAGGCATGGAAAGGTGGTGACATGGGACTTGGTGTGTAACAATAGGCATCCAACTCAAACAGGATTAGGCTGCATTTTAGGGCTACTTGCCTGCTGGCACCATGTGTATTTTAGATAACACCTAATTGGGGGTATAGACTGTACTGGAATGAATTTCACCAAGAAGACGTTAATAAGTTTATAGAATGGGCAAAAATTCAGGACAACACATCCATCCTAGGGCAGGCTAAACAAGGATAGCATAGGAATTTCTAGAGGGTTGGTATTGAATCCTACTAATTGACTACAGTTCAGCCTTCAACACTATCATTTCCTTGAGACTGATTAGTAAACTTAGTAATCTTGGACTAAGCCCCACTCTCTGCAACTGGATCCTCAGTTTCCTGACCCACAGGCCACAATCAGTGAACACTGGAGACAATATTTCACCCTCACTTACATTACTGGAGTGCACCCCCCGCCCAGGGGTGTGTACTCAGCCCCCTACTGTACTCACAATATATCCATGACTGCGTCGCCAAATACCAGACTAATGCCATTTACAAGTTTGCTGATGACACCACCATAGTCAGTCAAATCTCAGATGGCGATGAAACAGACTACAGATGGGGAGGTGTAAGACCTGGAAAAATGGTGCACTGAGAACAACCTATCTCTAAAAGCCGGCAAAACCAAGGAACTCATTATTGACTTTCAGCGGGATGTTACTTATACCGCCCTACACATTAACAGCACAGAGGTGGAACGAGTGGAGAGAGTGTCAAGCTCCTGGGAGTGGTCATAAACAACAAGCTTTCTTGGACTCTTCACGTGGATGCACTGATTACAAAGGCCCAACAATGTCTCTTCTTCCTCAGACAGTTGAGGAAATTTGGCATGATGGTGAATACCCTTGCCAACTTTTATAGGTGCGCCATTGAGAGCATTCTGTCTGGATGTATCACTACCTGGTATGACAACTGTGCCATTTAAGATCTGAGATGGTTACAGAGAGTGGTAAACTCGGCCGGGACAATTACAAAGGCCAACCACTCATCTATAGAATCCATCTACAAGCCCCGTTGTCAAGGAAAGGCCGCCAGTAATCTCAAAGATCCATCCCACCCTGGCAATGCTTTTCTACAGCCTCTATCATTGAGGAGAAGTTACAGAAGCCTGGACACACACACCAATTAGTTTTGTAACAGTTTTTACCCTACTGTTGTTAGAATACTGAATGGACTCACAAACTCTTAGCATTCGCCTGTACCTGTGTTTTCGTTTTTGCCGCTGTTTACTTATTATTTACTTACCTACGCTACTTAACTCTGTGATCTGCCTGTATTGCTCACAAGAAAAGCTTTTCATTGTGCCTCAGTACAATTGTCAATAAATTCAATTCAATTCAAACTGGAACTCCATCAATAAACACACCAATTTGGACCCCATTTACCAACCTCTGAGAAAAAGAACCGGAAATGATATCACCCACTGTAATAGACCAAGAGGCATAAAAAGAAAGCGGGATAGAACACAAGTGTTTCACTGGAGGCTCACCTGATGATGTTACCTAGCATGGTGACGAAACGTATGAGAACAAACCTACAAGCTCAGTGAACAAGCTTACAACCCGAACCTCAACCTGAGCTACAAATCTTCACAAAAATCTTGAAATACCATCATTTGTTTCTAATTAGGGTTAAAAAGTAGAGAAGTTACTTTAAACCTAATTGTCTCTTAGTTAGACCACACTTGGAGTACAATGTACAAGTTTGGTTATTGTAACATAACAAGGATATAGAGGTATTCAACTGGGCATCAAAATGATTTACAAGGATGAAACATCATGTGAGGGTAAACATTTCAGCGATGGTCAAACAGACTGGGCCTGCCCTTCCTCTTGTAAAGACTAAAGGCTATCGTAACAAACTTATTATGTAAGATTTCGGGATGAGCAAATCTGGAGCTCCTCAATTTAATCCCCAATAAATCAAATTTGGTAGAATTGGAAGAAACTTCTTAATGTAGATAGTAGTGAATAATACATAGTGTATTCACAGTAAGGACCCAAGGTCTGCCTCCATGTCATAAAATCACAGCAGTTTGCATGTTCACAAATAATTATGGAAGGTGTTGTTTCGGGCAGAAGATTCAAGAATAACTCTTCCAGAATAGTCAAGTAGGCTTGAACCATTAATAATATTTCACTCTCTGAATATTGTGCCAAACCTGCTGAATTTTCCAAGAACTGTCTGGTTTTATTTCAGATCTCCAGAGATATATGAGGAAAGATGAAAGGAGGCTCGAGGGAGCATAAGTGACACCACTGATTAATTGGGCCGAATGACCTGTTTCTGTACTGTATTTTTAATGTGAAATTGTGTAACTGAAACTAAACTTCAAAAGTACTTCATTATTATTAAAATACTTTAGGGCATCTTGAGATCATAAAAGGCAGTATATAAATACCTGCACTTGTTTATTTCTTTATGCAACTGACACTTGAATATAGATTCTTGTGTCAGAACTTAAGTAAGTCAGAGATCTATAACTTATATTGCAAGTCACAGGCCTACTTCTATAAAATGTAAGAGAGGATGGAAGGGTGATGGAAATAAATGGAAGATTCATTTATAAAGTTAACAAATGAGCAGGCCAACTTGCATTCTATCTCTTTACAGAGTGCAGGAAATGAGGGGTGCAGGACATTATTAATGCATTAATATCTTAAAGTTATGATCAGTAACTTATTAGCTCAGTTAGCTAGACCACTAGAATGTGGATGTAAATAACTCTAACACCATCTATTTCAATCTCTATTCTGATTGAAGTGGACCCAAGGCCTGCCTCCGTGTCATAACAATCACAGCAATTTGCAGGTTCACAAATAATTATGGAAGGTGTGCCTTCGGGCAGGAGATTCAAGAAGAATCTTTCCAGAATGATCATAGTGGACTTGAAAAATTAACCATGTTTCTCTCTCCATATATTTTGCCAAACCTGCTAAATTTTCCAAGAACTTTCTAGTTTTATTTCAGATCTTAAGCATTTGCAATATTTTTATTTTCCTGTTCCCTTTAGATGTAGTAAGGGCTGTCAATAGGTTAGATGCCTTTTGAATAATTTCAAAGATTTTCCAAAAAATTCACCACCAACTTTGCTCTGATGATGCTATTGCCACTTAATTGTCCATTTTAAATTTCAATGGGTCTTTATAAGTGGAGGTATAACATATAAAAGCTTGAAAGTTATGATGATCCTCTATAAAACCCAGGTCTGATCTCAGTAGAATATTGTATTCAATTCTGGGCACCACATTTTAGAAAGGATTGAAGTCATTAAAAAAGATAAGGAAGAGATTAAATAGAATAGTTCTCGGGATGAGAAACTTCAGTTAGATGGATACATTTCTGAAGAAGCAAAGAAGAGGAGACTTGATAGGTTTTCAATATCATGAGGGATCTGGACAGAGTAGGTGAAGAGAAACTTTCCATTTGGCAGAATGATTGAGAACCAGAAGGTTCCTGATTGTCAGGCGAAGTAATGGTGTTATGATAAAAATCTGTTTTACACAACCTGTGGTTAGCTGGTGAAATGCTCTGCCTGGCATTGTGCTGGAGGCAGATTGAAGTGAGTTTTTTTTTAAAAATTATGTCATTAACTGAAGCAATAACATTTACAGTGCTACAGGGAAAATGATGGAGAGAGACATTTTGAATCAGTACAGATACATCAGACACAATGGTCTCCTTTTATGAGTAATTATTTGATGATTGTAAGAATTACACGTAACTGTATCGTCATATCACAAGAATGCTTCCTGGACATTTAAAACCTGCACCTGTAATTACACAATTACAATGAATGGGTATAAAGAAAACACTTTCATTTTGCCCATCTGGACCCCTACTTCTAGCTGTTTGAGTGTAAATTATTGTCGATTGAAAATCTAGGCTCTCAACTAATGACTAAGAAATCTCGCTCTATATAAACAAGATCATAACGGGCATTAAAAAACATTTTTAATGCCTTCTGGTAAATGCATTAAACCCTTGTGGACTGATTGAATCGTAACTGTTTTTTAAGCAGTCCTACATTAAGTATCTTGCTGTTTCCAAGTAATTACCCGACTTGAAAATAAACATGATTACTGATTTTAGTCTAAATGCAACATTTCAGATTGTGTGGCTTTTTCACACTATTCATGCCTCTCAGTATTTTAAAGATCTTTCTAAATCTTCTTTTCTTTTGACAAAATACATCCAACTCTGAGATCACTTCTTTTAAGTTAGAATCCCAGGTTTCAGAAGTGAAGGTGCCAGTGTTGAACTGAGGTGGACGAAGTTAAAAATCACACAACACCAGCTTATAATCCAACAGATTTATTTGGAAGTACTAGCTCTCGGCGCGCTGCTCCTTCATCGGGTAGTTGCAGAGCAATATCATAAGAGACAGAATTTATAGCAAAAGATTGCAGTGTCATGCAACTAAAACAATATATTGAACAAACCTAGATTGCTGTTAAGTCTTTCATCTTTTAGAATGGGTTGCAGTTTTTGGTTCATTAGTATGCAAATCCCAGAACTTCTTTTAAGTCACATTCATGACCTAACTTAAGGTTTTATGAAAAAGGTAACATCTCAGCTCAGACAATGCATTAAAAGTGTGAGGTTAGAGTCTGTCTGTATCTCAATCTTGAGTCAGACTGGTTCTATTTCACTCGCACTCTGTCCCTCTCTCTCTCACGCATGCACACACACTTATAAATTGATGGGGTGAATTTGCACTTGCAGAATTGTATTTGTAGATGCATTCTATTTTGCTCAAAAAGTACACAGTCAGCAGGCAGCCAGTCCATGTAGCATTTTGTAAATTCCTACTTTGGAAATAGAGCCAGCTCCTGGAAATAGATCATGCTTCACAGCTACATGATGAAGGAGCAGCACTCTGAAAGCTAATACTTCCAAACAAATCTGTTGGACAATAATCTGGTGTTGTGTGATTTTTAACATTTCAGAAGGCTAGAGTCCTGTGTTCTTGTCCCATTGATATTGCTTTTCTCATCTTGTGTTTCATCTTGTGACCGAATAGAAAGGGAGGGCATTGAGGCCTTACTGTCAGATTTCCTGGTGCTAGGATGGAAGTTTAAAAGTAGGACCTTTCATGTAGTGATCCTGACTTTACTTCTCAAAACCACACATCAGCAAGACTAAAAATAAGAAGATGGTGAGAACCATTGAATAGTTTGATGAATGATCCAAAAAGGAGAGCTTCACATTCTTGGAACACTGAGACTAGTTCTAAGATGCAAGGCACCAATTCTAAAGGGATCGATTGCACATCAACAAGACTGGACAAATGATATGATCCTAGTGAGCAGATTCACTAGTGTGGTTGGGAATGGTTTAAATTCGTAGGGATGAATGCTCCTATTTCAAAGGTGGAAAAGAGGGATAAGGTGCATAAGGTGAGTGCACCTCAAAATACTAGAGAAGGGAGAGTTCCATCTAAGACAGCAAACTAAGAAAGACTACAACGAATGTAGAGACATGTTTACAATGCTTGTAAGTAGATGCTGAAAGTGCAGTAGTTATGGTTGGCGAGTTACAAGCACAAATAGCCTCGTAGGAATATGATGTTGTGGCAACAACAAAATTTGGCTAAAATTGGGAAGGGCTAGATGTTTATTATTCAAAAATACTTAGAAAAAAGTAGGAAGGAGGAAAGGGAAGTGGAATAGCAATACATTGCACAAAATAATAATTTAGGATGGATAGAGGATTGGTTACTAATAAGCACAGAGTTGGGATGAATTTGGTCATTTTTGAATTGACAATCTGTTACTCATGGAGTAGTACCTCAGAGTTTAATGCTGGACCTCAACTATTTACAATCTATAACCTCGATAGAAGTTTCATAAGTTCAAAAAGTTAAATATCCTTATGTTAGGTTAGTGTAATGTAAACTAAGATATATAGTTTTTCATATTATTTATCGTAAATTTGGATTTTTAGATTTTCACTTCATAACCAGTGGGTTTTCTGGATGTCCAAAATGAACTAGTAAGTATTTCTGTAGCCATGGTCAGTTCTTTTAAAATAGTTTTGAGACCTAGATTTAGAGTGAATGGGTTTTGCGGACTCCTAATGAACTTTATTTTAGATTAATGTTTGGCTTAGCATGGTAAATAATGAGCTCTCCAAGATATATTAGAGACTTCTGGAACTTTTAATTTTGTTTTTTTAAAGCAAAAGGAAAAGACCCATAGTTTAGTGAGGGAGACCTTTAGGTTTCAGTTTTTACTTTGATTGGGGTAGTTCTGCTAAGTCCTTGTAATTGGATGGCTACATAGTCCCATGCTCCTGAGAAAGGAAGGTTATAAAGTGAAGTAGGTTAACTTAGAAAGAGAGTTACGTGTTAGTCCCAGACCAGAAGTGTTGGGATAAAACCATCAAAAGGTAACCTAAAATTGAATACATTGAAGCATGGGTATAGGTTAGCTCCATTGAGAAGCTTTCTGCAGTTCTAGTCTAAATGTTAAAGTCACAAGTGATTTATAGAGCTTTATAAAATTATGAGGGGCATAGATAAGGTGAATAGCAAAGGTCTTTTCTCAAGGGTGGGGGCGTTCAAAATTAGTGGGCATATTTTTTAGGTTAAGAGGAGAAAGATTTAAACGGGACCTGAAAGGCAATTTTTTCACACAGAAGGTGGTTCTTCCGTGGAATGAGCAGTCAGAGGAAGTAATAATTGCAGGTAAAGATACAACACTTGGACAGGTACATGAATAGGAAATCTTTAAAGGAAAATGAGCCAAATGCAGGCAAGTGGGATCAGTTTTGGCTTGGGAAAGTTGGTCAGCATGGATGAGTTGGCCCGAAGGGTCTGTTTCCATGCCGTGTGACTATGACTCTATAAATTTGCCCAGTTGGTACTTATCAAGACTGGCATATTGTACGAGTTGTGCTTTGGATTCTGAACCAGGAGTGTATTTTATTCATTCTCAATGTATAAAAGACTTATGGGATTAATGGGATATTGCTTTTACTTTAAATTTGTATTATAAGTAGATAGTTTGGTTTATTTTATTTAAGCTTCATTTCTTTTGTTAATAAACTTTTTTTAAAAGGACTATGGGCAGCACTGTGCGCTTATGTTTCATCAAGAGACCAATTTGATAAAACCAAAACAAGTCAAAATATGATCAAACAAGCTAGGTTTCTAACTGTAATCTGACTTGTCCGGTAATGACAACAACAGGGACCATAATATCTTCAATTGCCATATTCTGCTGAACTACTATTACACCTTACTCAATGTACAACATCCCTATTATTTATCAAAACCAATCATACCTGACATTCATAGCTTTATCTCACATTCACATTTGTACATACAGCTTTTGTATAACAGCACCTATTCATTACCCAAATACTACATACTACAAACACTGCACTACATACAATGACATAATTTGCTCTCTCTTGGGTGGACAAGGTAAATCTATAACTTCAGTTAGCAATATGGATCCAGTTGAGGACAGGCACAGTGGAATGTTCTCATGTACATGGGGAGCATTATAGCTGTTACTGAGGCTGTGGCCAGTGACAGGGCTGTAACCACCAAATACAACGGTATTCTCACACCTAGCTCTTTTTCATGCCATATGTTTCCTACATCTACAATTTGCACATTCTCTAAGCAGCAACCTCTTCCTTTCTCAGTCTCCTCTCACCACAGCCTTTGTTTCTTGCCTTTCTCTTTTCACACACAAGATCTGCAGTGGGGATAAACAAAGATGAAAGGAAAAGAAAATGGGGAAAAAGCATAATCACTAATTCCCACATTTGCCATCAGCCTCAGGTGCTGACGTTGCATGACATTAGATAGTAGGTTGTAGAACACATTTCACATGGCCACAAGGCTTTCATTGTACATGTGTGGATATATTGTCCATGAGTGAATGGGTTATGTACCAAAGTGGCCAGTGGGTAGCTCTTGTTGTCTCATAGAAATCTGTTTTGTTAAAATAGCTTACAGGATACAATTTTCTTTTTCCAGTAGCTCCTTTTGAAGGTTACTTTTGAATTTTGGGGACCTATTTATTGATTTTCACAGACTTTTTCATTCTCACTGAGACTTTTATTAGGTGCTGCAGTGATGTAAAGTACATTTTGTAGTTGGGTTGGTGCACGGGAAATTTGGATTTGTACAGAGGCAGAACTGGAAGAATTTATCAATATTCTGAATAATTAACAATTGCCCATTAAAATTAGAATCACCACACACAAAAAGGTATATACATTTCCTTGATATCATAGTACCTAATCTGGCACAATGCAACAAACAGAAGGGAGAAACACTTTTCTTCAGAATAACTGATGTGCACACCTACACACAAAATCCATCACACTGAACACCTCTTTCAGATTGGTGAGATCGCAGCTATTGCATTTTTATCACACATTCAGAAATCTGGAAAACTTTAACCAAGTATTTATAACCATTTTTACTGACTTTCAGATTTCAGTTTCAGATTTAAATTTAACAATTGACACATTGTTGAATACAGGAAAAAGTGAGGACTGCAGATGCTGGAGGTCAGAGCTGGAAAATGTGTTGTTGGAAAAGCGCAGCAGGTCAGGCAGCATCCAAGGAGCAGAAGAAGGGCTTATGCCTGAAACATCGACTCCTGCGCTTTTCCAGCAACACATTTTTCAACAGTGTTGAATACAATGGCATTCACCACATTTTCCTGATATACTATCTTCTGAATATATGTAGCCTTAAACAAGCAGTTCATTATTCATTTGCAAGTAATTCATTACTTACATCATTTCACATTTTCCTCAATCTTAGCAAGTTGCATGGTCCCTTTTTCACAGGTTTGAAAATTTTCCCTTATAGCCTCCCTTTCTTTCTCCCCTGGCAGCCTCTCTCTTACCCATCCCCATTGCAACCTCCCTATCTTCTCCCTCATTTACAACTTCCCTGACCTCTTCCCCCATTGCATCTTCCCAGCTTGCTGCCTCCCTGACTCACATTTCTCACTCTGTCTTTGTTCTTCACCACTCTCCTGCAGCCTTTCCATTTTGCAACTGCCTTGCCTCCTCAATAGCTGTTGTAACCTCCCAAGCCTTCAGACAATTTTGGGGAAGGATGCATCAGCTGCTGCCATGTATTTCAGCATTGATGGTTTATCCAGATGATATAGGGATTTTTGTAGAATGAAAGCATCATGACAGCTGCCAGGATCTCATATACAGAATTGTATTATACACTTAGCTTAATGGTCACACATCAACTTAATGGACACACATTGAGGATATGGAATGCTTCCTGGTTATGGTGTATGTCAGAAATAACATGTAGCATCTGCAAAACAATTTGTGTATATTCAATGACACTCCGCATGCACGAAAAACCTGGAAGTCTCCAAGGTGTTTCTCCATCTGTTCATCTCTGGTAAGAGAGAATGAAATGTATTCAGTTCCTTTGGGATGTCGTCACTGTAAGCTCTCTTCTGCAACAGTTTATGGGAAAATTATAATGGGGCAAATATTACCTGCTCCAGCTTGGAAGGAGCAAGAAGCATAAATGTTCATGCATACAGTTAACTTAACTTTTACAGACAGTGTGGACATTACCCTCCTTTGGGACAGCAATTTTGGATTCACCAGATGGCAGATTTCAATGAGGTATTCCTAAGGCACAGATGTCTAACATGTGTCCTTACTAAAATTCAGGTGGGAGCATTGTTCCCTCAATATTCTAGGCTGACATGGCCAGAATATTGAGGTTGAAGAAGCTTTTTCTCAATTTCCAGCCTTTTTCACTTTGTTGCAACTGTGTTGCAACTGCATTACACCCCAGTCATGCTGTAGGCCAAAACATATGAAAATTATTGGACCATGTCCTGGAGAAAGTCTATGTGCTGAATCCTTGATGGAACAAAATCCTTCGACGCATGCCACACCATTCCTTGTAGATTTCAGGAACATTTTTGATCATTGGAATCTCTTTTGGGGTAGAAATAACCTGCACAAGAAGGACGGATTGCACCTAAATGGGAAGGGGACTGGCAGGGAAACTTGCTAGAGCTGCTCGGGAGGATTTAAACTAGTAAGGGGTGGGACCCAGGGAGATAGTGAAGAAAGAGATCAATCTGAGATTGGTACAGTTGAGAACAGAAGTGAATCAAACAGTCAGGGCAGGCAGGGACAAGGTAGGACTAATAAATTAAACTGCATTTATTTCAATGCAAGGGGCCTAACAGGGAAGGCAGATGAACTCAGGGCATAGTTAGGAATATGGGACTGGGATATCATAGCAATTACAGAAACATGGCTCAGGGATGGGCAGGACTGGCAGCTTAATGTTCCAGGATACAAATGCTAAAGGAAGGATACAAAGGGAGGCAAGGGAGGGGGCGTGGGGGGTGGCGGGTGGCATTTTTCATAAGGGATAGCATTACAGCTGCGCTGAGGGAGGATATTCCTGAAAATACATCCAGGGAAGTTATTTGGGTGGAACTGAGAAATAAGAAAGGGATGATCATCTTTTTGGGATTGTATTATAGACCCCCTAATAGTCAGAGGGAAATTGAGAGACAAACTTGTAAGGAGATCTCAGCTATCTGTAAGAATAATAGGGTGGTTATGGTAGGGGATTTTAACTTTCCAAACATAGACTGGAACTGCCATGGTGTTAAGGGTTTAGATGGAGAGGAATTTGTTAAGTGTGTATAACAAAATTTTCTGATTCAGTATGTGGATGTACCGACTAGAGAAGGTGAAATAAGGCAGGGCAGCTGACTGAGATGTCAGTGGGGGAGCACTTTGGGGCCAGCGACCATCATTCTATTAGTTTTAAAATAGTGATGGAAAAGGATAGACCAGATCTAAATTGGAGAAAGGCCAATTTTGACGGTATTAGGCAAAACTTTCACAAGCTGACTGGGGGCAGATGTTTGCAGGTAAAGGGACGGCTGTAAAATGGAGAGCCTTCAGAAATGAGATAACGAGAATCCAGAGAAAGTATATTCCTGTTAGGGTGAAAGGGAAGGCTGGTAGGTACAGGGAATTCTGGATGACTAAAGAAAATGAGGGTTTGGTTAAGAAAAAGAAGGAAGCATATGGAAGTATAGACAGGATAGATCGAGTGAATCCTTAGAAGAGTATAAAGGAAGTAGGAGTATACTTAAGAGGGAAATCAGGAGGGCAAAAAGAGGACATGAGATAGCTTTGGCAAATAGAATTAAGGAGAATCCAAAGAGTTTTTACAAATACATTAAGGACAAAAGGGTAACGAGGGAGAGAATTGGGCCCCTCAAAGATCAGCAAGGCGGCCTTTGTGTGGAGCCACAGAAAATGGGGAAGATACTAAATGAATATTTTGCATCAGTATTTACTGTGGAAAAGGATATGGAAGATATAGACTGTCAGGAAATAAATGGTGACACCTCTCAAAATGTCCAGATTACAGAGGAGGAAGT
>NC_057728.1:23211142-23272324 GCF_004010195.1 Chiloscyllium plagiosum
GTTTGGTATGCTTTCCTTTATCGGTCAGAGTATTGAGTATAGGAGTTGGGAGATCATGTTGTGGCTGTACAGGACATTGGTTAGGCCACTGTTGGAATATGTGTGAAATTCTGGTCTCCTTCCTATCGGAAAGATGTTGTGAAACTTGAAAGGGTTCAGAAAAGATTTACAAGGATGTTGCCAGGGTTGGAGGATCTGAGCTATAGGGAGAGGCTGAACAGGCTGGGGCTGATTTCCCTAGAGCTTTGGAGGCTGAGGGGTGACCTTATAGAGGTTTATAAAATTATGAGGGGCATGGATAGGTAAAAAGGCAAAGTCTTTTCCCTGGGGTGGGGGAGTCCCAAACTAGGGGACATAGGTTTAGGGTGAGAGGGGAAAGATTTCAAAGAGACCTCTGGCTTTTTCACACAGAGGGTGGTATGTGTATGGAATGAGCTGCCAGAGGAAGAGGCATTTGGATGGGTATATGAATAGGAAGGGTGTGGAGGGAAATGGACCAGGTCCTGACAGGTGCAACTAGATTGGGTTGGTATATCTGGTCGGCATGGACGGGTTGGACCCAAGGGTCTGTTTCCATGCTGTACATCTCTATGACTCTATGAACTGTGGAAACTTCCACTTCTTCAATTGCTGTATAAGCCAATAAAAATCAATTAGCAGCTAAACTTTAAGTCGTAGATGAGCCCTTTAAGTAGTGTTGGTGGCATGTCCTCCCAGTTGATGAATACAAATTCAGCTCTAAGAGGTTAAGATAAGAATTAGCTGGACTCACAAACTTCAAAATGTAAGTACTGTGATCAAGTCAGCACTGACAGCATGATCTGCCTACTTTGCATACTTTTGGCAGACATTCCCTATGTATATACCAAAGTCCTTACCAAAATGGCATCCAGTGCAATCAGCTCCAGAAGTCTTTGTGGAATACCATTGCGGGACAAAATGTCACTTGTAGTACTCAAAATACAGCCACCACACATGCAAATTTTGTGGCTATAGTATTCAAACTAGCTCTTTAGACTCTATTGTGATTTTAGTACTTTATATAGATTCCAGAGATGAAGAGAAATTCTCATAATGATCAGTACCTGGGTCTATTAATGAATGTTTTGAGTAAATTACCAATGACTAGTTCTTTTTTTTTGTTCTCGGCAAAGACCCTAACACATCACCGATCCTTAAAATTCAGTATCAGATAGAATGCCACTGCTCATAGAATTGGGATTATCTGAAGAAAAATAAAATCACTGTCAGTTCTGCATCAGCATCCCAGCTTAACTAGTACACCCAACCCTGTTGCTCACACACAGCTAGAGCTTACTCTTAACATTTCAGTAGCAATTCAAAGTTAGATAAATTTAGCCAGCACTCTGAAATTGTACAATTATCACCCCCTTCCATCCAAAATCCCCACTACCTCTTCCCAGCAAATGTTGAAGTACTGGCATCTATTGCTGCAGCTCAGGTATTGTGATTGGAAAACTTAATGGAGAAGGTAATTCTGGTATCTATGAACTGCATCCCAGCATGAAATATGAGAGAGAGGGTAAATAATTACCATTATACAAATTACTTCCTGTTGAGAGTGATGGAGCAGTGCTGAGACTTAAACCATTAACTTGGGAGGCTAAACAAAGAAAAGATGTCAACTGTATTTGGAGTTTGATCTGAGTGTGTTGTTTATGGCATGATTCCTGGAAGCAAATTCAGGAAAGGTAGATGCAGGTCAATGTCCAGTTACAGAAATCTGAGGTGACAGTAGAACAAACATTTGAAATAACTCAAGACAAAATTTAAAACTGCTATTAAAAATACATCATAGTAGTTTTTAATTATAAACCATAAGACGTAGCAAAATGCAGAGAATGATTTTGCCTTTTCTGAAGACACAAGGTAAATGTCCAGTCGTGGCACTGGTAGTTCTCCGTGATATTTTCTAAACACATCCATTCTTCAGTTATGGCCCAGAGCAATAACCTTCTGAAGTTATTGATTCATGGGTTATACTTCAGTCAAGAGTTTTTCTTTTCTTACCACATACCAATATAAACATGTTTCCAGCAAAATAATAATAGAGTGAATCTTGGCTGTTTTTTTTACAATTCCAAGGCCAGATATATTGGAGCAATTGCAGTGACCTCATTGTGGTCAGATTTTAATGTTAAATGCACAGAAGCAGCAGTAAGGAAATAAATTTGTGATAACTTAAGTTATTCAACACCAATGGATCAGATCTAAGCTCTGCATTCCTGCCACATCTGGTCCTGAATGGTGGTAGACAACTAAACAACTCAATAGAGAAGGAAGCTCTACTAATATCACCATCGTTAATGATGAGGAGTCAGAATAACAATGTTAAAGGTAAGGTTGAAATATTTGTAGAATTTTTCTACCATCAAGTGTCAAATGGATGAACCATGTTGACCTCCTCTCTAAGTCCCCAGCATTACAGATCCAATTTCATTCACTCCACATGATATCAAGAAAGAGCTGAAGGCCCTAGATACTGCAAAGACTATGGCCCCTGACAACAATACTAAACACTTGCATTCTAGAACCTGCTGTATTCCTAGTCAAGCTATTCTAATATAGCTACAATACTGGTACCTACCCTACAGCATGGAAAATTGTCTAGGTAAGTCCCATACACAAAAAGCAGGACAAATCCAACCTTGTGAATTATTGCCCCATTCATCGACTCTTGATCATCAGTAAAGCGTCATCATCAATGCTATCAAACAGCACGTGGCTCACTGACACCAGTTTGGGTTCCTCCAGGGCCACTCAGCTCCTGATGTCATCACAGCCCTGGTTCAAACATGAACAAAAAAGAGCTGAATTCCAGAGGTGAGCTGACAGTGACTGCTCTTGACATCAAGGTTACACTTGATCGAATGTAGCATCAAGAATCCCAGCAAAATTGGAATTGATGGGAATTGAAAAGAAACTTCTCCACTTGCTGGCATCATAACTGGCACAAAGAAAGATGGTTATGATTATTGGAGATCAGTCCTCAGTTCCAGGATAGCATTGCAGGAGTTCCTTAGAATATTGTTCTAGACCTAACCATCTTCAGCTGCTTCATCAATGACCTTCTCTCCATCATAAAGCCAGAAGTGGAGATGTTTACTGAAGGTTACACAATGTTCGGTACCATTCTCTATTTCTCAGAAGCTGAAGCAGGCCCTGTACATATGCAGCAAGACATAGACAACACTCAAGATTGGGCAAGTAACAATGACACCACACATATGACAAGTAATGGTCATCTCAAATAGCAGTAAATCAAACTGTCTTTTATTTTACATTCAAAGGCATCACCATCGCTGAATCCCCTATCAATTCCCATGGCTTTCATTGACCTGAAACTGAAGTGGACCAGCCATATAAATAAAACAGGTTCAAGGTTTGGTCGAGGAATTAGGAATTTTGGAATGAGTAATTCATATCCTTACTTTCAAAGCCTGTCCATCATGTACAGGCAGAAGTCAGGAGTGTGTGATGGAATACTCCATTCCAGCCTGGATGAGTGCAGCTCCAACAACACTCAAGAAACTCAATACCATTGAGGTGGAACAATTTGCTTGATTGGTATTTTGTCTGCTAATTTTAATATTCACTCTCTCCACCACTGGCACACAGTGGCAGCAATATGGATAATCTACAAAATGCACTACAGGAACTTATCAAGGCACCTGAGTCAGCATCTGCCAGATCTGGAAACTCTATCAACTAGGAGAAAGTGAGGTCTGCAGATGCTGGAGATCAAAGTTGAAACTTTATTGCTGGAACAGCACAGCAGGTCAGGCAGCATCCAGGGAACAGGAGATTCGACGTTTCGGGCACAGGCCCTTCTTCAGGAAAGGATGCTGCCTGACCTGCTGTGCTGTTCCAGCAATAAAGTTTCAACTCTATCAACTAGAATGGCAAGGGTAGCAGATCATTGGAATGCTACCAACAGCAAAGATCCCCTCTAAGCTACAGATCATCCTTACTTAGGACTACATTGCGAAATCCTGGAACTCCCTTCATAACAGCACTATGGGCGTCCCTAGACCCCAACAACTACAGTGATTCGAGAAGGCAGCTCACCAGTATCTTCTTAAGGACAATTATGGATGAACAATAAATTGTGACCTAATCAGTGATGCTCAATAAATTGTGACCTAATCCCATTAATTAAAAAAAAAGCAGAAAATATATTTCTGTGTTAAAGGGGGTCCCTGGAATTTTGTAAAAATATAGAGTGGTCTCATACAAAAAACAGGCCAGAATACACTACTGCTTACCCCACAGATCTGTGCTTTCTTTGTGATATTTATTCAGCAAACTGGATGACAAAAAAAAATTTTTAAAAATCTCATAAGTAAAGAGGATGTACAAATTTCATTTCAAGTCAATGCTGAGGCAGACTGCCTAGTGCATACATACTGTAAGAGCAAACAAAAATAGAAAATTGTCATTTGTCTGTCAGCATGTAAACACAGTGCATTCAAATTGCTGCATAAAGCAAAATTACTGACAAATTGTTTTCATTTACATTGACCCCAAGCTTCTAAGAAGCCTGTCAGAGATTCAACTCTAAGTTCTCAAGGATTGTGATTGTTCAGAAGTTATTGTACTGAGTTCTTGAGATTAATTTGGCATCATGCTATTATTTCTCGAAACATAAACAGCTGATAATTGAATAGTATTGTGCGACCCATATCATAATTTGTCTTTAACTTAAATCAAACTTTCATTTTTGTGCCATCTTTGGCTAACAACTCATTAATATTTGGCTGCTGTAAAGAAATGACTACAGAACAAACAAATGAATGTTGGAGAAAAAGTAAAAGCTGATTTTTAAAATACATGTTACTGTATCAGGACTAATGAGTGCTGTCTTACATTTTTAGTAAACCACATTACAAGAATACAAAGACCCCCATGCAACTTTTCTCTCCTCCTTTATTTCCTGAATTGTTCAATTAACATTTAAACACAGTTCAATTGCATATGAAATTTTAATGAATTTGAAGATCCAACTCTCAGCCTAGAAATCAGATGATCTCAGAATATTTTGCCTGATGAGACAGGTAGCAGGACCACAGTGAATTTCATCCCTAACCTTTTTCCTATGGTATTAGTGAGCATGGGTGCCAAATTGCGGTTCAGAAATGACTTGGTAGCAGTGCTCCAGCTGAGGTGAGTTAGGTGTAGGAGAAGGGATAGTCAGGAGGGAGGGAGCATGAACAGTGGCTCATGTTAACATTGAGCTGGCTCCACATTAAACAAATTATACACTGTCTAAACTTATAATTTCAATGCCAATATCTAGTGATCCCTTCAAGAGCTGTTGGTTAGGTTATATGCAAATCAGATAATCCTGGATGTGGCAGACATCAACCAAACCAATTACCTGTTTGCACCTTAAAACTATTGTCCAGTTAAAGCGCATGATGACCATTTTGAAAAATTGTTAAGGTTTCCTATGGAACACTAGAACCAATTTGGTGACAAATGTATTTCCTCTACAGTCCAAGTATAAGAGATTGGCTGCCTCATTGCACCCATTTTCTGCCCAGAAACTAGAAACAAAAATGGTCCAGTTTCTTCTCTGACTGTTTGATAGCTGTACAGAAACAAATGCAGGCAAATGTGTTATTGAATGTCATTAGATTGGCACAACTTAGTAAAGCTTTAATCCTAACTGTAGATTTATTTAAAAAATCATAACTGGTCTAAGTGACACTTTTCTTTCCACCAAATATGGTAATAATAATGATGATTAAGAGGAGCACTAAAATGCTACCAGCTTTCTATGTTGTTCTCACCTGGATGGAATTTATGGCAATAAAGATATTCTACGAGGTGATTCACAACTTCTGGGAATAACAAAGGCAGAATTTAACAGGGAGCAAGTAGGTGACATGTGGAAACACAAGTGGGCACAATGTTCACTCTAACCCAGTATTTTCTTCCTGTAAGCAGCAGGCATTAGCCATCCAAGTAACAGCCAGCTAGTAGAAATCTTCACATCTGAAAAACTGAGTATTCTTGGCAAGGGGAATAGGCTGATATATGGAAGCAACTTCTAGTCAGCCATTTAAAGGAATAGTGGCAGTGATATTTTGCTTGAGATGGTTGCGGGAGGAGAAGATAGAAATCATTGTATAGAGATCCTGTCAGATCCATTCCGCCTAGTTCATTGCGTACCCCTGGAGGCTCTGAAGAACAGAACTTCACACACTGAAAGGACAGCACAATTATTTAATGAAACCATCTTCTTTCCCATCTCCCAGATGACAAGTAACTTTCCTTTTCCTACAGGATGCAAGTGGATATGTTCACGTTGACAAATAAAGCCTAGTTGGAGGTTGTACAAGTGGTCAGCCTGATTATTACCAAGAGCAGTAAACTAATTTATGACTCTCAATGCATCTGTCATTAATTTGATATAATCATGGGCTGAATATTGTGAGTTTTTAAGCCTTTATTTATTCACTGGATACTTGAAAAGGTGGTGGCAAGCTGCTATCTTCTTAAACCACCACAGACCATGATGTGTGTGTCGCTGCTGTGAGTGAGTTCCAAGGTTTTGACACAGTGACAGTGAAGGAACAACGATACAGTTCCATGTCAGTTTAGTGTGTGCTTTGGAGGCCAATTTACAGATGGTAGTGTTCCCATGTACCTACTGCATCTCTCTTTCTAGGTGGGGGAGGCTTTGATTTTGGAAATAGCTGTTTAAGAAGCCTTGGTGAGTTGCCACTGTTCATCTTGTAATTAGTAGACACTGCAGTCAGTCTGATGGTGGAGATCATTGGAGGTAGTGTTGGGTGCTAGCCAAATGGGCTGTTTTAGTCTGGAAAATGCAAAGCTTCTTGTGTATTAATTGAGCTGCACTCATCCAGGCAAGTAGAGGGAATTCCACTACAATCCTGACATGTGCTTTATGAACAAGCTTTGAACAGTCAGGAGGTACGTTATTCACCTCAGAACTGCCTGACCGATTTTGTATCCACGGTATTTATATGGTTGGTTCAGTTCAGTTTTATGGTGGCATTCCACCATATTTGATGATGACCCACACAGTTGGAATTTCTCTTTCCTGGAATCAAATTGCAGATGGGAGTTATTTCCTAGACAGTTATTGCCTTATGTGGCTCTAGCAATAAGTAATTTGAAGGTAATTGGAGCAATGCCTCCACACTTTTCCTTCAGGGTCATCTCTCCTCCTTAGATACATATGTCCACACTCCATATGCTGACCTTCTGGTACCTTTCTTTACAAATTCTAACATTTCATTATGACCATAAGACTTAAGATGTCAGATCAGACATAGGCCATTTAGTTATTCAATGAAATCAGGGCTGATTATACAGATCCTCAACATTATTACTCTTTCTCATAACTTTGATTCTCTTACTGATTAAAAGTCTATTTCTATTTGACTATACTTAATGACACACCCTCTAAAACCTTCTATGGTAATGAATTTCACAGATTGATTGTCCATTAAGGGAAGTAATCCTCCTCATATCTGTTTTAAATGTGCAATTGCTTATTCAGGGATTATACTTTCTGATTCTAGACTTTCCCAGAAAGGAAACAACCTTTCCACATCTACCTTCCCAAGTCCCTCAGAATCTTATATGTTTCAATAAGATCACCTCTCATTCTTCTAAACTCCAATGTGTACAGGCCCAATGTACTCAATCTCTCCTCATTAAACATTTGCTCTACAATCAGGAACAACCAACTGAATATTCTCTGGACTGCCACCAATGCCAATATATCTTTCCTGAGATAAGGGGACCAAAACTGTTCACAGTATTTCAGAAGTGGTCTGACTCATGCCTTATATAGTTTTATACCTTATTCCCTTGAAGTAAAGCCAACAGTCCATTTCTCTTCCCTATTACTTCTGGACTTGAATGCTAGCTTTTTTATGGCTGATAAAAATGGCCCCTAAATATTTCTGTGCTGCAGCTTTCTGTAGTCTTTCTTCATTTAAATAACATGAAGCTCTTCTAAATAACATTCTTCCCACAAAAGAGCATAACCTCACATTTTCCCACATTACAGCCTATCTGCAAAGTTTTCGTCCATTCAGTTAACCTGTATCATCTTCACTACTTACCTTCCCACCTATTTTTGTGTCATACACAAATTTCATGATAGGTGATGGGAGTCAATGCACTAAGTCGCTAATATATATTGTAAGTAATTGTTGCCCCATCACTGATCCTTGCAGCACTCCTTTATTTACAGGCTGTCATCTTGAAAATGAACCCTTTATCTGAACTCTCTGTCTTCTATTAGTTAGCCTTTAGTTGTGCCTCAAAACATGGATCTATATTCATGAATCCTTTTAAACCTCTGTTCCCACATAGAACTTTCATAGAAGGGAAGCAAAGAAATGAAAAGTGGATTGAAATGTAACATCATTCCAGCAAAGGCTGAGGAGAAGGCTGCTAATTTTGCCTCCCTAGTTAAACTACACCCCCCTCTATTCAATGATAGAGAGATGTCAAATTATGAAGACTTGCACATATAAGTTAACAAGAATTTTAATTACCTAAAACTGTCCCAGAGGTACACTTAATGTGCATTAGCATAAAAAATGTTTTTACATAGAAAAGGAGGATTTGTTGGCATCATATGCATGGAAAGCTTTGCTCAAACTCCAACCTCCACACCATCCAACCTCCTCCACATCTCTTCCTAAGGGCACAGGTCTAGGTGCTTTGCATCTTGAGCACCCAATTGTTTCCTGCGTTGCCCATTGGAAGCAAATGGTACTAACAAAGAGAGTGACTTAAGTTTTATCATTCTTGCATCAATAAAGGCTATGCACTGGCATAGCACTTTATTGTACATGGAAATGCAGACCATTCAGACAATGAATATAGGCACAGTCATGTCTAGACAAAGTGGGATAATGTGGTATAATGAGTAATGGATTGAGGAATTGTCTATTTGAAGAGGGAAAGAAGGTAGTTGGGCTATGGTGTCAAGGATAAACAGACAGAGAAAACTAATATGTTCTCAAGTGCCACCTGCAAGTGTAAATTAGAGCACCTCTTGGCACACATCATCCCACCAACATCTATTCACTGAGGTGCCAGGATAGAGAACCAAGCTACCCACATATCTGTAAGAATCCTTTACAGAGTTACTCTGAGGCTCAAAATTCCTAATGCTCAGTGATGAGAAAAGAAATGGCACCACGACGTAGGCAATCACCATTGGCATCCCTGAATGTTTGGAAATACTTTAGCACCAGGTGAAATTGAAGCACCAGAACATAGATGAATTCATAATAACAACAGTATTTTGCAAGCTGTCTTTCAGCATGGAATACAGGGAGAACTAGCCTTTTGGATGCAGAACTGGCTCAAAGGTAGAAGACAGAAGGTGGTGGTGGAAGGTTGCTTTTCAGACTGGAGGCCTGTGACCAGTGGTGTACCGCAAAGATAGGTGCTGTGTCCACTGCTTTTCATCATTTATATAAATGATTTGGACATGAACATAGGAGGTATGGTTAGTTACATTACAGATGACACCAAAATTGGAGATGTAGTGGACAGTGAAGAAGGTTACCTCAGAGTACAACAGGATCTTGATCAGGTGGGCCAATGGGTGAGGAGTGGCAGATGCAGTTTAATTAGATAAATGTGAGATGCTGCATTTTGGAAAGGCAAATCAGGGCAGGACTTACTTAGTGGCAAGGTGTTGGGGAGTGTTGCTGAACAAAGAGACCTTGGAGTGCAAGTTCATAGTTTTTGAAAGTGGAGTCACAGGTAGACAGGATAGTGAAGAAGGCTTTTGGTATACTTGCCGTTATTGGTCAGTGCATTGACTATAGGATCTGGGAGGTCATGTTGCAGCTGTACAGGACACTGATTAGGCTGCCTTTTGAATACAGCATGCAATTCTGGTGTCCCTGCTATTGGAAGGATGTTGTGAAACTTGAAAGGGTTCAGAAAAGATTTACAAGGATATTGCTATGATTGGAGGGATTATAGGGAGAGGCTGAATAGGCTAGGGTTATTTTCCCTGCATTGTTGGAGGCTGAGAGGTGACCTTTTAGAGGTTTATAAAATCATGAGGGGCATGGATTGGGTAAATAGTCAAGGTCTTATCCCCAGCGTGCGGGAGTCCAAAAATAGATTGTATAGGTTTAAGGTGAGGGGGAAAGATTTAAAAGGAACCTAAGGGACAACTTTTTCATGCAGAGGGTGGTGTGTGTATGGAATGAGCTGCCAGAGGAAGTGGTGGAGACTTGTGCAATTACAACATTTAAAAGGCATATGGATGGGTGCATGACTCGGAAAAGTTCAGAGGGATATGGGCCAAATGCTGGCAAAAGGGACTAGCTTTATCTAGGATATATAATCAGCATGGGTAAGTTGGACTGAAGGGTCTGTTTCTGTGCTGTACAGCTCTATGACTCTATGACTTTATTTGCAGGCAGGATTTTTGTTTCTTCTTACTTTTCTTACATGGATCTATGCAATAAAATTCACTGTGATTATTCCCAATTATCCTCAAGATTATGAAATATGGATCTCCTGATATTTAGCAAACTCCCCCTACAAAATTATGTCTAAATGAACTGCACAGTATGGACCAATTCAAGAGTATGTGTATAATTACCTTTGCATTGTTCATTTACAGTTTCCAATTTCAGCACTCCAGCTGACATGCACATTCTTTTGCTCACTTTCCTATGAACTAAATGGGCTTTGCTGATGTTATTCTGAGATTTTGTATACATTATCAACTATTGTTGTCCTTTACGATGCTCTTACATTTAGCTTGGCCATCATTTCATTTCATGTCATCTGAGGTGTCAGCATGGTCATTATTCTTAAATTTTCATTTTGTAAATGTCAGTTTTATAATGCAATAAGTGAAAATAATCAAATGAATGGATAAAGGATACGAAGAAACATCTTCTCCTTTTCAAAGGAGTAGGTGATGTTTTGTTTAGGCACAGTGATTGATGGTGAACACTTGGGCTCAGATTGAGAAAAGCCAAATGACAAACTCTAGGCTTTAGACTCTAGAATACATTCACAGACCAGATCACCAAAGGTTGACTGAGACAGATGATAATTCTACTGAAAAAAAATCTCTGGTTAACTTTTCAACTCAGCAATTATCAAACAATCTGTGCAAATCAATATGCTCACCTCTAAAATTTATAGGTAACACACACAATTGATACTTTCATTATTTTCAGAATTTCATACTTCTCCAAATTAGCAACAGAAGTTGAGAAAATACTTCAGCAAATGATACAATTATCAGAGAAAGCCAACTTGACCTAGAAATGTTTCAGTGTTCCGCTAAAGCAAAGTACACAGTATTACTGATTCATTTGTTAAGATTTGTGAAATTTACTTGTAAGAGTTTGAAACAATTTAATAAGAATCTGTTTTTAAAGTTATTCTGTTAATTATGATGTTTTCTCTTGAGCAAACAAATGACAAGCTACATATGTTTCAGTAAATGTAATGATCTGTATAAAAATCTTACAAGAAGTTATTGACAAAAGCAAAAATCAGAAGATTTGGTATTGCAAAGTCAAATTCACTTATAGCTTTAATCGAAGATTTCCTACCTGCTGCAATGGCCATCCTTTTGCTCACAGTAACACTTACTGCTGTACTTGCTGTTATCATTTTACTTCTGTTCTTCTTTCCTGAAACCAGTAACCAGAACATGACCCTTAAATGGTGCATAAAATTACATAAATATACAGCAAAGAAACAGATCACTTAGGCCAACCAGTCTATTCTGAATTTTTTATATAAGACTCTTCCCATTCCAACAATCTCTTCCCAGCTTTTCAGCACGTCTTTCCAACTCCTTTTGTCTCAAGTATATTTCATTCTGAAAGCAGGTAAGCTATTTGTCACAAGCACTTCTTATGGAGCAAATTCCACATTTCAATCACTCTGAGTAACTTACTTCTTCACTCTTTTGTTAGGAACCATCTTGCATTTATAGTAAGTGACATCATCTGAAAGCACAGCACTGATTTTCACACGCACGCTAACATCATTAGTGGCAGCATTATATTATATACCATTACTAACTCTCTTGAATCTCCAATACTGTTAAATTATCAGCCTAGTTATCCAACATCACAATGTATGAACAGAAATGTCCTCCAATTAAATATTGGCAAGACTGAAGCTATTGTCAGAAACTGAATCAATCAATATCACGTTTGATCTCAACATGAGTTTCTAACCTCCCATTTGCAGCTCTATAACATTCTACTACTTCACAACTCCCTTTGTGTATCAACTACTATTTGTGCTGGTCTCCCACATTCTATCTTCCATGAACTTGAGATCATCCAAAACTCTGTTGCATGTCCTTACATGCAACAAGTCTTCTTCATGCAATACTGCTGTGCTTGTTGATTTATATTTTATTGTGATTGGAACCAGGTGGATCTTATTGACTATGAGATCCTTGATTGGGGTTGTTAACCTAGGCCAATTGGGAGCCCTGGTTGACAGATATAAGCAGGGGACTCAGAATCTCCTCATCTCAGGGACTAATTCCGAGCTGGCTGGCCACAGCCGTGGACTGTGTGCAAGCAGATAAAGAGTGACTTGATGACACGATATCAGCCTCTGTGCAGTTATTTCAGTGGCATTGGGAGTAAACAGCCTGTGCCTGAAAAACATTTACTCACGACAGATGCCACTTAGTTGGGGTAAGTATTTCTGGCATCTTCCCTTATTTGGGAAGCTTGATTCGTTTGATCCTGCAGTCGAAGACTGGGCCCAGTATATGGAAAGAATACATTTTTTTCCAGGCAAATGACAATGGGGCAGATGAAAAGCAACAAGTAATCCTTCTGACTGTTTGTGGACCCACAGCAATTTCAGTGATATGGGGCTTAAATTTTCCAGAGGCACGAGACACTAAAACCTTTCAAGAATTTATTGATTTGGTTAAGGAATATTATGACCCCAAGCCTCCTCTAATTCTGAGATACTAATGGTTTTATTCAGCTATTCGAAGACTGGGGGAATCCATTTCAGGACTTTTGATGAGGTTAACAGAACTGGCAGAGGCATGTGATTTTGGGTTAACCCTGAATGAAAAGCTGAAAGATCTTTTGGTAGATGAAATTAATGAAATAACAATGTAAAACCGTCTACTAGCTGAAGCTCAACTGAACTTCAAACAGGCACTACTACGGCTTTATCATTAGAAAATGTGGCAAGTGGAGCATGGGATGTACAGGGCATCCCGATGGAAGTGAACACCCTCACGTCTGAGTGAGCTTGGGGAACACCTCTTGATTGTAGGCAATTGCAGAGCCTCACACAGGGCATATCCTGAGCAGAGGGGCCCAAAGCCAGCCCACTGCAAAACCCCACAACAAAGCTGAGCCTCGGCCAAATGGCTCAAGTGTTCTTCAGGATCTGGGCCAGCAAGTCATTGTAGTTGCTGCTAACATGTGCACTCGAGACAGCAAAAGAGTCCTACAAGGCCTGACTTGAGTAAGAAAACACATAGGCCGGTATCCAGGAGAGTGCACACCCTGGAAAGTCCACCTACATGTAGGTTAGAAAAAGTAAATTGCTTAGCAACATCCAAATCAGAACCTATTAAAATTAATATCTTTTTAAATGGTCACCCAATCCTCATGGGAGTCGATGTCAGCACAGCAGGTCTATGGTTGCATAACGTGTCTTTAACAAGATGCACTCTGGACCCCTTAAGTTTGTGCAAGACCTTTCTGGTCATTCTGAGAATGTATATTGTGCAACTGTTACAGATTAAGGGTATAACTTCGATTCCAATCTCCTATGAGAAACAGCTGGTGGTAATGGAGGAAACCGAAAGACCATCACAACCAGGATTAAAACGTTTCTGGGCCCGGTGAGACCAGATCACTGTAAAGGATAGCATATTACTATGGGGAGCAAAAGTGACTGTTTCGTGTGAAGGCCACCACCAAACACTGTCTGAACTCTGTCAGGGTAATCCAGGGATTTCCAAAATGAAGATGGTGGCAGGAAGCTATGTCTGGTGGCCAGGACTGGATGCCAACATATCTGCGATGGTGGGGTAGTGCCCAGAAAGCAACAAGGTCAAAATCTACTGCCAGCAGGACCCCACATTCATGAGAACGGTAGGGTAAACCTTGGATGCATTTACATGCCAACTATGCTGGTCCTTTCATGGGCTCAATGTTCCTGATCATTGTGGATGCACCATTCAAAACACAGGGATGATGATTGAGAAGCTGTGAACATCATTTACGATACACAGACTCCCAGAAGTATTGGTCACTGACAATGGGACATCATTTACCAGCAGAGAATTTGAGTATTTCCTCAAGTCGAATGGCATTCAGCATGTTCAAACAGCTCTACTCCACCCATTATCCAATGATCTAGCGGAAAGATTGATCCAAACTTTGAAGGCAGACTTAAAGAAGTAGCCTACACCTACACTAGATATCAACTGTCTCAGTTTCTTTTCAATTATAGGACCACCCGTTATACAATTACGGAGATACCTCCAACAGAGTTGCAGATAGGGAGAAGACTCCAGACCCCAGGTTAAACCTGATATTCCTGGAAGGCGAAACAGCAACAGGAACACCAATGCCAGCCAGATGCTTTCATTAAGTGAGAGAGACAATTTACTTCAGAGGATGAAGTTTGGTGCTAGAACCATAGAAATGGCCATGCATGGCTATGAGGCGAGATCTACACAAGATCAGGTCCGTAACTTACAAAGTTTAGGTAAGGAGGTGGTCCTGAACAAATATGTGGATCATCTGAAAGCTGCTACCTTGCAAACGGCACAGAAGCAAAACATATCTAGCCTCTCAGAACAGCAGAAGGCTCATCAGAAACCAAAGGTTATCTCTCAGTCTGAGATGGATGCAGTCTCAATACCATTACCGCTGGAAGAATCTCGAGACACTCCACATGCAAAACTGCTATGGTCCAGTACATGCCACCTGAGTCAGAGAAACTGGACCTGGGGCGAAAAAGTTGAGGAGAAGCTACCTGAGAAAGACCAGGTCTACACCCCTGGAATCAGAGGGGAGAGGGATATAGTGATTGGAAGGAGATGGATCTTATTGACAACGAGATCCTTAATTGGGATTATTAACCTGCGACAATGAGGGAGCCTTGGCTGACAGATATAAAAGGGAATTTAGAATCTCCTCACTTCAGGGACTGACTCTGAGCAGTGTACTGTGCACATGCAAATAAAGGGTGATGTGATGATGGGATACTGGCCTCTGTGCAGTTATTTCACATTTCGTTCCCAGTTAAACAAAAACACAATTTAAAAGTCCTGATCCTTATTTTTAAATGTCTTCATGACATTACATTCCCTATCTTATAAATTCATCCCATCCCATAACTGTCCATGATATATGTGCTCAACTAATTCTGGATACTTGAACTTCCTGATTTTCATTGCTCTACTATCAGACATTCCACTTTCAGTTGCCTATGCTCCCAAAACCTTTCTCTGCTGTTTTCCTTCAGTAGTGCAGATCTCCCAATTTCCAGATTGTCTGAGGCCAGATAATAGAGTCATAGAGTACAGCACAGAAACAGACCCTTCGGTCCAACCTATCCATGCCAACCAGACATCCCAACTCAATCTAGTCCCACCTGCCAACACCCGGCACATATGCCTCATATACCCATCCAAATGCCTTTTAAATGTTGCAATTGTACTAGCCTCCACCACTTCCTCTGGCAGCTCATTCCATATACGTACCACCCTCCGCATGAAAAAGCTGCCACTTAGGTCTTTTTTATATCTTACCCCTCTCACCCTAAACCTATGCCCTCTAGTTCTGGACTCCCCCATCCCAGGGAAAAGACTTTGTCCATTTATCCTTATCCATGCTCCTTATGATTTTATAAACCTCTATAAGGTCACCCCTCAGCCTCCTACACTCTAGGGAAAACAGCTCCAGCCTGTTCAGCCTCTCCCTATAACTCAAATCCTCAAATCCTGGCAACATCCTTGTAAATCTTTACTGAAACCTTTCAGGTTTCACAACATCTTTCTGATAGGAAGGAGACCAGAATTACATGCAATATTCCAAAAGAGGCCTAACCAATGTCCTGTCTAGCCGCAACATGACCTCCCAACTCCTGTACTCAATACTCTGACCAATAAAGGAAAGCATACCAAATGCCTTCTTCACTTTCCTATCTACCTGCGACTCTACTCAAATGTGCAATGGGACCCTTCGGCTGTCTCAACACAAAGGAAGGTTTTTTGGGTATTGTTTGATGGGCAATTCGCTGCTCCCTGTGACCCTCTGAAAAAGTTGTCAATTTGGAGGTAGATGGCCAGTAGGGCCAACATCTCATGTGGCTCAGTGGTATACACTGTTTCATAATTCTACTGTGAAGTAACTTGGGCTGTTTTATTACATTAAAGATGCTATATAAACATAAATTGTTGCAGCTTTGGATTCACCTGTAAGTGGAAACATGATTTACACATCTATTTTGTCCAATCCAGTCATAATTTTAAAAACCTATAAGCTGACCTCTAAGTCTTCACTTTTCTAAATAAATAATTCTCAATTTATAGAGTTCCTGATAGCTATAATCTCAGGTCTGGTACTTGTCTTGTAAATTGAACTTTGTATTGCTCCAGTGCTCCTAAAATTCTTTCTTTAATTTGAAGACCAGAACTGTTCAGGCTGGAAATGATTTTCAGATCAGATGATAAATTAAGACCTCATCTGTTTTCCCAGATGGGCCTAAAGTTTCCATAACATTATTTCAAAGAAAATCAGGGGAGGTAGTCCTGGTGACTTGGCCAACACTTATTCCCTAATCAACATCATAAAATTAGATTTGTTAGTCATTATCACATTGATAAAATGGGATCTTACTATGCACAATTTATCCACATTGCCTACACTGCAACTGTGAATAGATCTGAAAGGTATGTTAGTGACTGTCAAGTTCTTTGGGATGTTTGTGGTCATGAAAAGTATCATAAATGCATTTTATATGAAGTCGAGTCTTTTTTCATGCCTTTTTCTTATATTGAGCTTTTTGTGATTTGCCTTAATGCCTCCTTCAGTGTTTTAGCCTCAAATTTTATTTGATAACACTCCTGTAAATTACTTTGGGATATTTTATAAATATAGGCCACACTTGCTGACACCAAGAAGCATGTGCATTAGCAGTAATATTTCTTTAGATACAAATAAATACATATACCAATTAATTATACTATTTTAATGAACTAGTATATTGTGGTAACTGTATATTATAATGATCAAATAAAAACTGAAATGAAGTACAACTTTTCTTTTAATTGTCAACAATTTTAAGGTGAGAGGACAGAGATTTAACAAAGACATGGGGGCAAATGTTTTACATGTTTACGCATGGAATGAACTTCCTGAGGAAGTGGTGAATGTGGGTATAATTACAATGTTGAAAAGACATTTGGATAGACACATGAATAGAAAAGGTTTGGAGGGATGTGGGCCAGGAGAGGCAGATGGGACTAATTTAGTTGAAGATGCTTATGTTGTTGTGATCATTGCAATCTCTTCCATAGTATTTATGGGTGTATACCATCCACTCCTGGTGGTTGATCCTTTATGAGGTTTATTAGTTTGTCAAATAATTTTTCCCTTCTAACTCAACAATATGAATGTTCTTTTTACGATCATCATCTAGTATAGTATTTGTTTAATGATGTTCTTTAATAAAACTGAGGTGAAACAGTTGTTCAATATGATTGTCACTTTTCTTTAATTACCCGCAACTTTGACTTCATCCTTCTTTATTGGTCCTATTTTTAACTTTAATATTTAATTTGTTATTCCTGTGTCTACAGACATTCCATTTTCAAAGTATTTTTTGTTATTACTGTAACATGTGACATAATCAAGACCCACCAAGTTGCACCTTTGGTATATGTTGAATCAATCACTAAAATGCTAATTGATTCTCTTTTGTACCACCACCAGTATAAAAACAACTGTCATCAGGTTTCTTTAATGAATTCTAAATCATTAATTTATTCTTACACTAATTTTTTCTTTAAAACAAATGGCAAACTCTAGTTAACATAACATTATAATCCAGAATTAGTATAATACCACTTTAATCTCCAACACAGACACACACAACATACATAAAAGAAAAAGTCTGCAGAGAGTTAATGATTTTCGCAAAAAAGGAGCAAAAGAGAAAACACCATGTTGGTCAAGGACCTGGAAGCAATAGATAGAATTTGATTTTTTAAAGTCCACAAGGTTTCCTGTTAATAAGGCAGGCAGCCTTAAACTAATAGAAAATCTTCAGACTGAAATCAAACTGGTTCCAAGTCTTTGGAAAGTGACCACAGGTCAACTTTTCAAGGTTTACACAGATATTTGGAAACATCAGCCTCCCACAACTTCAATGGAAAGAGAGGTGGAGGCATTTGCAGGTCATGGGGTTTCTTCTTTACTGACTTCAGTCCATAAAACAGAAAACTAAGTCTAGAATCATTAGCATGGAGGACCCCATAGACTTTTCAAAGCCAAGTCTTCCAACAATTAAGGACCATAAGGACCTATCTCATCTCCCTCAAAACTTTCTTATCTTTTCTCCAAAGTCACTTGACTTTCTGTAAACAGTAGATAAACCACAGTGCACATTGAGGTGTTGACTTTATTTCCAAGAAACCACACCGTAAACCTTTTTAATCCAGAAAATATGTAAACAGTTCCATATAGAGTCATAGAGATGTACAGCATGGAAACAGACCCTTCGGTACAACCCGTCCATACCGACCAGATATCCCAACCCAATCTAGTCCCACCTGCCAGCACCCGGCCTATATCCCTCCAAACCCTCCTATTCATATACCCATCCAAATGCCTCTTAAATGCTGCAATTGTACCAGCCTCCACCACATCCTCTGGCAGCTCATTCCATACACATACCACCCTCTGTGTGAAAACGTTGCCCCTTATCCTCCCAATATCCTTAATAATTTGATTTTTATAATGTTCTTTACCTTCCTTTATGTGAATTTTCTCCTCAGTTCTTCATATTCCCTCTTGTTCATTCTTTTATTATCAAAATTGTAATTCTCTTGAGTTCATTATATTTTCTTTAATGAGAAGTGGCATTGCTGGCTAAGCCAGCAGTTGTTTTCTATCCATAATTGCCAAGATGATGAGTTGCTTCCTTGAATTGCTGAAGTCGCACAGTGCCATTATGAAGGGAGTTCCAGAATGTAGATCCAAAGAACTGTGATAGCGTTCCGAGTTAGGGTGGAACATAATTTGGAATGCAACATGCAGATCATGGGATTCTCATGAGTTGGCTGCCTTTTTCCTTCTAGGTAGTAGAGATTGTGGAGATAGACAGTGCTGTTCAGCAGCCTTGGTGAGTTGGTGCAGTACATCTTGTAGATGTTGTACAATGCTATCACTGTGCATCTATGTGGAAGGAGTTAGTGTTGAGTGTCAAATCAAGCAGCTGCTTTGTCCTAGATAGTGCTGAGCTTCTTGAGCATTGTTGAAACTGAACTAGGTAACGGAGAGTATTCCGTCACATACCTGACAAGTGTCTTGTAGAAGGTAAAGAACATTATAAAATCAAATTATTAAGGATATTGGGAGTATATATTTATTGTTAAAAACTGTATGAAAAACAGTATAGTATGGAACTGTTTACACATTTTCTGGATTAAAAAGGTTTACGGTGTGGTTTCTTGGAAATAAAGTCAACACCTCAACGTGTGCTGTGGTTTATTTACTGTTTACAGAAAGTCAAGTGACTTTGGAGAAAAGATAAGAAAGTTTGTCTTGTTAGACTTTGGGGAGTGAAGAGTTTAATTACTTGCTGCAGAACTCCTAGACTCTGACCATACTCTTGCAGCTACAGTATTTACATGGTTCATTTAGTTTAGTTTCTGGTCATTGGTACTCCCCAGGATGTTAATATGTTCTTTTATAAATAGCCATATCATTAACATGTTTATTTTTACTTTTGAAAGAGTCCAGATACCACTGTCAGGTGGAGGTGGGCAATACAGTGGAAAGGATAAAGACAGACAGAATGAGGATGAAACCATGTTTAATAGATCTGGCTATTAGCATTGAAGACAAAATTAGAACAGGAATAATAGGTCAATGAATTACACAATGTGCAAGAAACTGATAAGTGGTGTTTTGGATGTATTGGAAAGTATCATTATGTGGTGTACTGATCAAAGCAGGTTCCACGGAATTACACATGATGATAAAAATTCTGAGGAAGAGGATGAAGGTAAAGATGCATGTGAAGAAGATAAACCGATCTCAAGGAGTTTTAGTCTTGTGATGAATGTAGACTTGTTCTAATTGTGCAGCGATTGTGCTTGCAGGTCAATAGTATATGGATTAGTTAAAATATTATTTTATGTCAGTGGATCTGCAGTTCCCTAAGTCAGACGTTACTGCATTCACCAAACAAAACTTTAGGCTTTTATCATTGTTAGAAAAGTAGCAATGGCATATGGTGATAAGAATTAGGGGAAAGAAGCAGACTGCTTTAAGGCTACAGAAACCATTTAACTACTTAAAGGTTCGAAAATCCTACCAAAAATGCAGACATGGTTGATGAAGTGTAAACGTTGCCAGAGTTGTATTGGATCGGTTGGTTATTCTCTCAGAGAGACTGACTGGTAGTGGTTTAACCTGAGGGTAACCATATCAAGTGAGTGGAGAGGTTGAGAAGGAGAGTCTCATGAACTGTATCCAAAGCAAATAGAAGAGATCAGAGGAAGGTGTGAAGATTGTGCAAAGTGTAAGTAGACACTGCCATGTTCTAGTATATGCCTTAATTTGACACATGATGTTAATAAGATAGATCTATAGATAGAGATGTAGTCTATCTAAAAGTATCTTAGCAACTACAAATCACAAAAAATAATGAATGGAGATGGATTTCTGGCACCAGACAAAACTTGCCAAGGTAAGCTTTTCTGCCTACATCAGACTTGCGTTCCAAAATACGGAGGGTATGTAGAGCACCCACAGCCTATCTAAGCCTGGACATATGAAGGACTTTAACAGGTTCATTCTGCCTTTACTGCCATTTTATGGGCAATTGAAGAGCAGGTGAGAAAGCCAACAGCAAGACATTCAACAGCCAATGGTCTGATTAATTGTCACCTGCATTGGCTCTATTCTTATGCATTTCATTGGGGTCATAAGCCATCTCCTGAGTTGATCTCTCTTGTCATCTAGAATCCAATCATCCAGTTTCTGGGTTGAAAAACCTTGGCACCTGGGAGTAGTTGAAAGATGTAATAATCATGATTACACCCAGGGTACCACACACATATGACTGTATAATAATTTGGTGGAAGCAACATTTTGCATTTTGAACAAGTATATCCCTTTGATTTACGAAGGATCAAGGCTAGCCCATATGTGCTCTACTTGCCACACAGGTGTAGTCTATAAATCTCTGCATGTTAGGAAAGGTTTGTAGGGCACAAATGCCTCTCATTCTCACTCTGTGATCAGCTTTGTCTGGTGTGGTTTGTGAATTTCCCAGCTCCATAAATATGGTACCTTAATAACCTTTATGCTTCCAATATTCCACAGAGATCCCCAGCTGCTGCTTGGAATGATCCTGCTATGTAGAATGTTGAGGCTACTGTCACCTTGAACATTGCCAAACTTGGGTGGCCTCCCAAACATCTGGAGCTTATTTACTCTGCCATCACATCACAGAGCACCATAGCATTTTCATGAGATAATGCACTGGTGGTTGGACAGCTGTAGACTCATCCAACAGGGTATGGTCTTCTGCACCTTCAACCTTGGGGCTGATCGGCTCCACCACATTCTGCAGCTACAACAATACCAACTTTCTCAATGGCTTGACCAAGCCTGATCTACCATTCAGGCAGAAGTGGGCACTGCAGATGCTGGAGATCAGAGTCAAGATTAGAGTGGTGCTGGAAAAGCACAGCAGCTTAGGCAGCATCCAAGAAGCAGGAAATATTTACCTTTCAGGCTAACGCCCTTCATCAGAAATCTTTCAGAGTTAAGATTAGAGTGGAAAAGCACAGCAAGTCAGGCAGCATCTGAGGACCAGGAAAAACTGACGTTTTGGGCAAAAGCCCTTCATCAGGAATGATCAACCATTCATCTCTTCTTCCTTCACTCAAGTTCTTCCTCACTGAAAAATTGCTATGGTTCAACCTTACATTCCAGGACTCAACCAAGTGTGATGGCCACTCAAAGAAACTCTAGCATTTATCACATAAATTTGTGATGTCAGTTCAAGTGAGATTTTCCAAAAGAGCAGCAGTCTACAATCCTGAACCTTTATTGCAGCATTAACTGCTGCCTCCAACCTCCCTCACATTAAATGCAGTCTGACCTTGTTAAAATGCTCTGCCATCCTTATTCATCTGACAAGATTTACATCACACTCTTCCCTGTTTTGCCTGCACAGGGACCATAAGTTGAAGAAAACGGTGCAATTTTCAGGTGTATTCAATGTTTATAACATCAACGGGCCAACTAAACAGTCTTTACAAAATGTGACCAAGTTCCTGACTTTGGGGAAAGGCATTAATTTCCTTCCTAATGCACACATACATAACAAAAGACATAGCTTTAAGAGACTAACACAAATAAGTGGCATAAGAAGACACATTTACCAATGAGCTATGAAACATAATTACTAATGGAGCAGTATTTGAAAAGCAATGGTTGAAAAGAACACTCACCCATGTCTTCCTCAAAGGCTATGGAGTAAACAAAATGTCCAGGTGGGTGCTCAGCAGCCCGTCGGTACCAGAGTGGAAAATGGTCCATTGTGAAAATACTATGTTTATCCTGAGTTGTGAAGAACTTTCTGTAAAATAACAACAAGTGGTTAGATTATTGAGATAACAACCCAAACTTTAATTCAGACTATTTGTGCAGGGCAAAATGTTTTTGAATGCCGTGCCATCCAAATCTGGTAGGAATATCTGTGACTAATGGCCAACAGTGAGATTTTACACATCAGGAGGTTAGAGAGAACAATCTCTGGCATGTGATACAATCAGATGAGGATAAGTGAACTGACTCCCTCTTGGACGGTCACAACAAAGGTTTAGGATCTTTTTAACATGAAGCTCTAAATCTCTCCAAGTAAAATAGTTCACCAATTTTTACTGTCATAGTGAGGAACCAATGTCAAGGCTTTCTTGAGTTCAAATAGAGCTGGCTTATTAATTACTAACTCCAAGGAAAATAATAAAGTTACAATGTCAAACATACAACCTCTTTGCAGTCACCTGTGCCCTAACATCCACACACACACACACATATATAAAAGTGTATAGTACAAATGGAAAATAAAATAAATAGTTTTGACATCTTGGGTGACCTTGAGGTGTTACACAATAGGTCTGCTGATTTTTTTGGACAACAAGTCGAAGCAAATATTGCTATATTTTAAGTTTTCTGTTTCCCCATGTTTCTTTCTAATCAGTATTGTTACCAGATACTTTCCCTCTTGAGACACAGGAAGAGAGAAAGAGAACACTTTCTTCAACCTGTGTTTAGTTCTGCAGTCTAAAATCCACCTCATCTTCTCTGTTAAAAAAAATCCCTTGAATATCACCTTGCTAGTATATTCCACCTGCTGAGTTCATTCTGCAGTGATTCACAAAATCACAGAATTATTAGAAGGTGGCCATCTGAACCTCATGCCTGCACTGGTTCCATTACCTAGTGTGAGTTTCCTGACTTTTCACCATATCCCTAAATAATCATTCAATGCCCTCCAGAATGCCTCAATTGAATCAGCCTCCACCACATTTCCTAGCAATACTTTCTATTCTTCTTTTCCAGCATGTGGATACTCTTTTGACAGTACAAATCAAATAGGAGAGAAGAATCTTTTCACATGTCCTATTGTGGGTGGTTGGCAGGTTCAATTGCCCTTGGATAAAATAATATTTTCAGCTCAGACTATCTTTGCTAACATTGTCTAATTCATACCAATTTCATGAAACTTGGCTAATCTGTGATGCCAATGGCATTTTAGGCTTGCATTTTTAGCCCCATTTTAAAACATCTCAGCCCATAAGAATCCCAGGCATTAAATCAGCTGATGAGATTGAAAAATCAATAGTCCATATTTTATTATCATCATGACATTAACAAAGAGGTGAGAGAGGATATAGGGTTCATCATAGTCAGAGGAAGACATTGGAAGACCAGATCAGTGAAAATTCCTCTCCTGCTGCTGTACTTTCTAGTTCACAGGTAACCAAAAAAGTAAAAAGGACTAGATGAATGGAAAAATCTTCCAGTGAAACATTGGGAAGATTGAAGCCATTGTTTCTGGTCCTTGTCCCTAACTTCTGTTTCCTGGCTACTGACTCCATCCCTCTCCCTGGCAGTAATCTACAGTCTGAAATCACACAACACCAGGCTATAGTTTAACAGGTTTATTTGAAATCACAAGCTTTTGGAGCACTACTCCTTTAACAGATGAAGTATATAGCCAGTCTATTCATTGACTTGGTGCTATATTTGATCCCACGTTGAGCTTCAACCTCAGATCTGCGCCATCTATTTCCAACTCTGTAGCATTACGCGACATAGCCCTTGTGCTTGCTCATTTGCTGAGGAAAATCTCATTCAAGCTTCCTACTATCAGTAAACTTGAGGTCATCCTAAACTCTCTTACCTATTTCTTATCTCCCACTATACCCAATCCTCTATTGCTCCTGTGCTCATTATCTTACATTGGCTCCCAGTCAAACAACATCTTGACTTTAAAATTGTTATCCTCATTTGCAAATTTCTCCTAATCCTTGTAATATTCACCAGCCCCACAAACCCTCCAAACTGAATTGCACTAATTCTGACTTCTTGTGCATTCTAAATGATAATTACTTATAAAAGCCTGATACCGCAACATAGTCATAGTTGTGAATGCAGCAGGAAGACGTTAACTGCAATTTTAACAACATGACTGACCCTTGCCCACTGAGAAAGAATGGGCATGTTTGTGGGAGTGGCAAGGCTAATATCTACCCCTAAAATACTCAATTACTGAACACATTGTATTCATAATGGAACACTCCACATTCTGAACATTACAGCTCCAGCATAATGTCGTTCTCACAGGATTGGACTTCATTATATAACCTGTAGGACTGATAGCACATTGATCCTAGAAATATCTCTAATCGTAAAGCTCATTCTTTATCAAAATATCTGATGGAGGAATGTAATGTGTCCGAACTCTTGCAGTAATGACGTGAGACGTAGTAAAATTCCAAGTACAATAAGGGGAAGAGATTTGTGTACAAATTGTCTGCTTGTGAATCAGGCAAATTTTGGGATGTGAATGGAAGTGTCCAAGCAGAGTGATTTGGACATGTGTCCAGCTTCCTACGCAATAAAGTGGTATTCCAGTGAAAGTGAAAAGAACACATAGTCAGCCTTCTTGGTAAAGTAATCAAACCAGTTATTACTGGGGAAACACTGCATGTGAAATGTATAATAATAGGAGGTGAAGAGTTAAATGTGGAGTTGTAGTTATCTTAAACTGAATGGTCACCATAAACAGAGGCATAATTGAAATGGATTTAACAATTTGTAAGTTTGCTTGCTGAGCTGGTAGGTTTGTTCAGACATTTTGTCACTATGCTAGATAACATCATCAGTGACTCTCTGGTGAAGTGTTGGTGTTCTGACCCACTTTCTATTTGTGTGTTTTGGTCTGTTAAGGTGGGTGATATTATTTCCAGTTCTTATCCTCAGAGGTGGGTAAATGGGGTCCAAATTGATGTGTTTGTTGATGGAGTTCCACTTTGAATGTTAGGCCTCTATGAATTCCTGTGCATGCCTCTGTTTGGCCTGTCCTAGGATGGATGTATTGTCCCAGTCGAAGAGGTGTCCTTCTTCATCCGTATGTAAGGATACTAGTGAGAGTGGGTCATGTCTTTTGGTGGCTAGTTGGTGTCTGTGTATCCTGGTGGTTAGTTTTCTGCCTGTCTGTCCAATGTAGTGTTTGTTACAGTCTTTGCATGTTATTTTGTGAATGACATTTGATTTGCTGGTTGTTGGTATAGGGTCCTTTCGGTTCATCAGTTGCTGTTTCAGTGTGTTGGTAGGTTTGTGGGCTATCATTATACCAAGGGGTCGGAGTAGTCTGGTAGTCATCTCTGAGATGTCTTTGATATATGGTAGTGTGGCTGGAATGTCTGGGCGTGTCGTGTCTACTTGTTTGTGTTTGTTGTTTAAGAATCAGCAGACTGTGTTTACCGGATACCTGTTCTTATTGACTATGCAGTAAAGTCAACTAGAATTCCAGCAATAAACACATCGAATTGGACCCCATTTACCAATTTTTGAGGAAAAGAACCAGAAATGATATCACCACCTTAAGAGACCCAAGACCCATAAATAGAATGCATGACAGAACACCAACGCTTCACTGGAGGCTCACTGATAATGTTACCTCGCATTGTAATGAAACATCTGGGAACAAACCTGCCAGCTCAGCAAGCAAACTTACAAGCTGAACTTCAACCTGAGCTACAAATATTTTCAAAGATCGCATGGAGCTCTCACTCCTATATAATGCAAAGAGAATGTATAGGGTCCTGGTGAGACTGCACCTGGAATATTGTGTGCAGTTCTGGTCTCCAAATTTGAGGAAAGACATTCTGGCTATTGAGGGAGTGCAGCGTAGGTTCACGAGGTCAATTCCTGGAATGGCGGGACTATCCTATGTTGAAAGATTGGAGCAACTGGGCTTGTATACCCTTGAGTTTAGAAGACTGAGAGGGGATCTGATTGAGACGTATAAGATTATTAAAGGATTGGACACTCTGGAGGCAGGAAACGTGTTTCCGCTGATGGGTGAGTCCCGAACCAGAGGACACAGCTTAAAAATAAGGGGTACGCCATTTAGGACAGAGATGAGGAGAAACTTCTTCACCCAGAGAGTGGTGGGTGTGTGGAATGCTCTGCCCCAGAAGGCAGTGGAGGCCCAGTCTCTGGATTCGTTTAAGAAAGAGTTGGATAGAGCTCTCAAGGATAGTGGAATCAAGGGTTATGGAAATAAGGCAGGAACAGGATATTGACTGAGGATGATCAGCCATGATCATAATGAATGGTGGAGCAGGCTCGAAGGGCAGAATGGCTTACTCCTGCACCTATTGTCTATAATGTCCTGTTAACTAAATTCCCTGTATTAAGGTTAGGTATATATGTATATGTGTTTATGCTTGGTGGAAGGAGACGAGATACAAGCAGAGAGAGGGTTAAAAAATGTGCAAGTGAAATAGTATGTCAAAGAACCCCCTGTTTTTAATGGTCTCTGCAATCTTTATATCCAATGGTTCATTGTGGGTTCTACACAGCACCTCAACTGTTCATATTTCTAGGTTTGCTGAATTGGGTTCCTTCCAATACCATTGTCACAACATATGCATATACAGACATTTTTATGCATTTCTGTTTAGGTTGAAAGACAAAGCCTTTACAGGGAAATATCAACAGTCATCCAAATCATTACCATTGTTGGGATTTTTTCTGAGTTTTTATCATGTATCCTGCAGATGGAGCCATTGTTATAATGAAATTCTAGAATAGGAGTTAAGGTTCAGAATATTTAATATTGTTACATAAGCTATTCATGAATATAAACCTATACAGGGTTAGCATTTAGATTAATCTCATGTGATTAAGGTTTTTGCTTTGCTTTTACATATAAATGGTTGGGGATTGATATGGCAGCTAGAAATAATGAAATGGTTAGTGCTGTTCACTCCCAGGATGATTTAGGGTTTAATAATGTCAGGGTATAATTTAACTGACTGCACTGTTTACAGTAGTTCTTCTGAGGTGCAAAATTAATTCATGCCTGTAGATTATTTTCATTGCCACATTGTAAGTTCAGAGAAGCAAGATAGTTTCAAGATAAGGAATCAAGACAATGAGTTCAGCTTGATTAGTTACACACCTAGATAATAATTAGATTTACTATCCTAAACTTTGTAGAAACTGTCTCATTACTGGAGTCTTTGTTCACAATAACATTTGTCATGCCATAAATAATTAGTAAGGATAGAGCACATGCAAAGAGATCTATAAAGATCTTAAGATTTCCTTAACAATTTATAGAACATAGAACTTGGAATATTGCAGCGCAGTACAGGCCCTTCGTCCCTCGTTGTTGCACCGCCTGTGAAACCAATCTGAAGCCCATCTAACCTACACTATTCTGTTCTTGTCCATATGCTTATCCAATGACCATTTAATTGCCTGTAAAGTTGGTGAGTTCACAACTGTTGTAGGCAGTGCATTCCATGTCCCTACTACTCTCTGAGTAAAGAAACTACCTCTGACATCTGTCCTATATCTATCACCCCTCAATTTGAAGCAATGCCCCTTGCACTAGCCATCACCATCCAGGAAAAAAGTCTCTCCCTGTCCACCCAATCTAACCCTCTGATTATTTTATATGTCTCAATTAAGTCACCTCTCAACCTTCTTCTCTCAAATGAAAATAGCCTCAAGTCCCTCAGCCTTTCCTTATAAGACCTTCCTCCGCACCAGGCAACATCCTAGTAAATCTCCTCTGAACCCTTTCCAAAGCTTCCACATCCTTCCTATAATGCAGTGACCAGAACTGCATGTAATTCTCCAAGTGCAGCTGCACCAGAGTTTTGTACAGCTGCAGCATGACCTCGTGGCTCCAAAACTCAATCCCTCTACTAATAAAAACCTACACACTGTATGCCTTCTTAACAGCCCTATCAAACTGGGTGGCAACTTTGAGGGATCTATCTACATGGACACTGAGATCTCTCTGCTCATCAACATGACCAAGAACCTTACCATTCGCCCAGTACTCTGCATTGCTGTACTCCTTCCAAAGTGAATCACCTCACATTTTTCTGCATTCATTTGCCACCTCTCAGCCCAGCTCTGCAGCTTATCTATGTCCCTCTGTAACCTACAACATGCTTCCACAACTGTACCGACTTTAGTGTCATCTGCAAATTTACTAACTCGTCCTTCTACACCCTCATCCAGGTCATTTATAAAAATGACAAACAGCAGTGGACCCAAAACAGATCTTTGTGGTACACCACTCATAACTCAACTCCAGGATGAACATTTCCCATCAACCACCACCCTCTGCCTTCTTTCAGCTGGCCAATTACTGTACCGACTTTAGTGTCATCTGCAAATTTACTAACTTGTCCTTCTACAACCTCATCCAGGTCATTTATAAAAATGACAAACAGCAGTGGACCCAAACCAGATCTTTGTGGTACACCACTCATAACTCAACTCCAGGATGAACATTTCCCATCAACCACCACCCTCTGCCTTCTTTCAGCTGGCCAATTTCTGATCCAAACCGCTAAATCGCCCTCAATCACATGCCTCCCATGCTGCCACTGGGAAACTTATCAAACGCCTTACTGAAATCTGCTTACACCATATTAACTGCTTTACCCTCATCCAACTGTTTGGTCATCTTCTCAAAGTACTCAATAAGGTTTGTGAGGCATGACCTACCATTCACAAAACTGTGTTGTCTACCCCTAATCAACTTATTTCTATTGAGATGATTATAAATCCTATCTCTTTTAACCTTTTCCAACACTTTACCCACAACCAATGTAAGGTCTATAATTACCAGGGCTGTCTCGGCTCCCCTTCTTGAACAAGGGAGCAACATTTGCTATCCTCCAGTCTTCTGGTACTATTCCTTTAGATAATGATGACATAAAGATCAAAGCCAAAGGCTTGGCAATATCCTCCCTGGCTTCCCAGAGAATCCTAGGAACATATACCATCCGGCCCAGGGGATTTATCTATTTTCACACTTTCCAGAATTTCTAACACCTCCTCCTTGTGAACTTCAATCCCATCTAGTCGAGTAAGGTCAGGATCAAAGGATTGACAAAATTTATGGGCAGAATCTTATCAAAGCTTGACAACAATGGGGCATGGGGCAATTTGTGGCAGAATTGTGTAAGAAATCCAGCAAGGCCCATCTTGATGTCGCGAGCTACTCCATGTGCGTTTTTTGTGCGTTTACAATGGAAGGGTGAGTTTCTCATTAGTCAGTGGCTTATAAATCTATTGTAACTTTTAAAATGCTTAATTAATACCACAACCAGCATAATTAATATTCAGCTTCCTATCTCACCAAATGTGCTGAACATGGCAGATGTTGAGAATTATTGACATTGGAAATAGAGCAGGTACTGGGTGACGTCAGTACACTACTGGTTATGTGCAGCCTCCATATTTGCTCAGTACCAAACACAACTCAGGGCACGATCCAATGGCACTAGCTACATGCACCCCTCATCTACAGACATTGGCATCTGAAATCTGTCAATGTCTCATGACCAACATGACACCTTTCCAATCCTCTTGTAGGATGCTTAGGAAGCACAGAGTTGCATTTCAGCAGCATTCCAATGCTGTTGCATTGGGATGCTGCTATAAGGACACTTTGCATTCAGGTGCAGGCGCTAAGCTCACAGATTGGGTCAGACTGCATCTCAGGGATGTTCGCTTCCTCTCTTAATCTTCTCCCTGTATACTCACAGTCCATGTCTTGCCTTGTCACACCATGCCTCCAATGAGTTAATACTTCAGCTAGAGCCAACAGATGTCACTGCTGTTGTTCTGAAGAAGAACTCAAAATGTTTCTTTCTTCTCAGATGCTTCCAGACCTGCTGAGTTTCTCCAGCATTTCAATGTTTGAATCAGTACTGCCGTATTGATAGCATAGGCACAGAAGTAAGCTACTTATTAATTAAGATCTGATTGGGAGTTGGGGAAAGACATCTTGCTGCACACTACACTGAGACATCAATCTAATATCTACAGGATGTGACAGCTGCCTGTCTGGTAAACACACGGCACACTCATTCAACAAAATGGTCATGTCATGAAGTGGGTGGAGGCTAGTCCTCAGTCAAGGAGTGGTGAGAGATTGGGTGCTGTCTGTCAGGGGGTCCCAGTACCATCAGTCATGGGCACAGTTTGCACACAATCAAGGGCTTGGCCACCATCAGTCGTCCACTAGAAATGCTCACACTCAGGAGATAAATCTGAATACAGTTTAGAGTTACAATGGTGAGTCCTATGAAGTCATCATAAGCAGTCAGGGGAACTGCATATCATTCATTGCGGAGCTGCAAAGACAGCAGTCAGGGGTGTGGTCAGTCATATTTAGGGGCTGATAGACGTCTGGAGCACGTACCGTGATGTCTATTCATTGATCGTTGTTGTGAAGTGGGGAGAAGTTGGCATAGAGTGATACAGCATGGAAACAGATTTCCCAAACTCGTCCCACCTGCCTATGCTTTGCCAATATCCGTCTAAACCTTTGCTATTCATATACTTATCCAAATGTCTTTTAAATGTTGTAACTGTATCTGTATCCATCACTTTCTCTGGCAGTTCATTCCACACACAAACTACTCTTGTGTAAAAACATTGCCCATCATGTCCTTTTTAAATTTTTCTCCTCTCACCTTAAAAATATGTTCCCTACTTTTGAACTCACCCACTCAAAGGAAAATACCCTTGTCATTCACCTTATCAATGCCACTCATGATTGTATAAGCCTCAATAAGGTCACCCCTCAACCTCCTGTGCTCCAGTGAAAAAAGTCCCAGTCTTTCCAGTTTATTTTTATATCTCAAACCTTCCATTCTCAGCAACATTTTGGTAAATCTTTTCTGAATCTGCTCCAGTTTAATAATATCCTTCCTATAATAGGGTGACCAGAACTACACCAGAAGAGGCCTTGCCAATGTCCTCAATATGATGTCCAACTCCTGTACTCAAATGTCTGAGCAATGAAGGCAAGCGTGCTAAACACCTTCTTAACCACCCTGCTTATCTGTGATGCAAATTTCAAAGAATGTTTGTACCTGAACCCCAAAGTCACTCCATTCTACAAACACTACCCAGGACCCTACCATTAATTGTATGAGCCATGCCCTTGTTTGTTTTACCAAAATGCAATACCTCACATTTATTCAAATTAAACTCCTTTTGCCACTCCTCAGTCTATTGACCCAATTGATCAAAATTGTTTTGTAATCTTCATTGTCCACTGTACCACCAATTTTGGTGTCATCTGCAAACTTACTAACCATGTTTCCTATATTCTATTATAAAATCATTTTAAAAAATAACAAACAAAAGTGGACCCAGTACCAATTCCTATTGAACACTGCTGGTCACAGGCTTCCAGTCTGAAAGATAACCCTCCATCACCACTCTCTGTCTCCTGCCATAAAGCCAATTTTTACTAAAGTCCAAGTAAACAGTATGTACTGCTCTGCCCTCATTGATCTTTTTGTTGCTCCATTAAAAACTCAATCAAGTTAGTGAGATATGATTTTCCTCACACAAAACTGTGCTGACTACCCTTAATCAATCCTTGCCTCTCCAAATGGTTATAAATCCTACCTTTCAGAAACACCTCCAACAATGAACGCACCACCAATGTCAGACTCACAGGTCTACAGTTTCCAGGCTTCTCCTTACAGCCTTTCTTAAACAATGGGACATCATAAGCCACCTTCCAGTTCTCCTATACTTCACCCATGTTTATTGATAATACAAATATTTCTGCTAGGAGCCCTGCAATGTCTGCCCTAACTTCTCACAACTTCCTGGGATATGCTTGATCAGGTCCCCAAGATTTATCCACCTTTATGTTTTCTAAGATCTCCAGCACTTCTGCTTCTTTAATGCAAACTGTTTTAAAAATATCAATATTTTATTCCCTGAGTTCTCTAGCCACCATTTTTTTCTCAACAGTAAAAACTGACATAAAATATTTATTTAATATCTCTCCCACCTCCTGAGGTTCAACACAAAGGTGGCCTCATTGATCTATTAGGGGTCCTACTTTTCCTCTAATTGCTCTCTTGCTCTTAATGTAGGATCTTTTTGGATTATCCTTAAGGCTATCTCATATCCCCAATTTGCCTTCCTGATTTCCACCTTTAAAAAGTCTCTACACTTCTTTACTCTTTAAGACATTCAGTTGATCCTAGTTGTCGATATCTAATATATGATTTTTCTTATTCTTGACTAGAACCTCAATATCTTTATTTATCCATTGTTCCCTAATCTTACCAACCTTGCCTTTCATGCTAACAGGAATATAGTGCCTCTGAATTCTCGTTATCACACTTTGAAGACTGCCTACTTCTCAGTCATCCCTTTACCCGTGAACAGCCTACTGCAATCAACTTTTGATTGGGGCAATGGGGCAATTATTGTCAAAACAGGTGGTACAAAGCAGAGGGATGTGTAGAGGTGAGGGCAAGGATAGAAACAGGGGAAACTCAAGGTGAATGGGATATAGATGGAACAAAAGTGGAGGGCATGGCAGGCTTTGGAAAGACGTGTTTTTAGCAGTGACAACCACTAGAGCATCCACAGAGGGGATGTAGAGGAACAGAGTGGGCATCATTACAATATAATGATGGGGCTTAGGGTGGAGAGGAGAGAAGAGGCAAAGTTCAGTGTGATCGTAGAAATTGAACATCAGGGCAGGGCAAGCTGGAAGGGGACATGGATGTGTATGCGTGTATGTGCATGCGTGTGTGCATGTGCACACATGTGCGTGAAGGGGGGAGATACGTCATGACCAGGAGGAGCTCAGAACCTGTTGCTAACAGTTCCACTGTGAGAAGCAATGCCTAATATCTCTTGCCATTCTCTAGATGCTCCCTGCAACTGCAAATGGCTGGGACACTGCAAAGGATTTTGAAATCAGAATCAGTTTGATGGATGAAAGCACAAGATCCTTATCTACACTACAGAGGCAAATACATGAAGTACACATTTGCAAAATCCAATTACCTTCCATTTGCAAACATTTTTTCACTTATTTGTAATGCAATGGATTGAACGTGTTTAGGCTTCAAATGTTGGACAAAGGTGGATTGTAAATTGGTACTTGCAAATCTAACATTGCCATCTCAATGCTGTCTTAAAAGTAGGTAAATGCTGGCCATAAGTGTCCCATTACTTGAGGAATTTACATGGTTGCTGTGGAATAAGGGGAACATCACTATGTCATATCTAAGGTAATTATGATAGTGGACTCTACTGAATACAATTATCGTTTGAATGATTGAAGTGGGCCTGCAATGGGAAGGGGGTCAGAGCGCAACAGGCACTTTTGTTAATGTAATGTTTTGGACACTCAGCTGGCATGACACCTTCACTAAGTTGGTTCACAATCTGTAACCAGGACCATGGTGGGATTGGACAACAGAACTCTTTTTGGTATTGTTCCCCTGTCTGGATTGGTTTGGGAGTGGTGCTAGAAAGGTACTTTAGTATAGTCCGGACAGTGTGTCACACCATTCTGGCATGCTGTGCTCTACACAATTGCAGCAGGCAATGAGGTAATGTGATAGATACTGAGGAACTGGTGGAATGGGAGCAGTCTTCCAAGAAGGAAGATAATATATTGAAGAGGAGCAAGGTCTCTTTAGATGTGACAGAGCTCATCAGCATCAAGTGCTACAAGGCAGACAGGCTGTGATTGGCACCTTGTTACAGTAGAGTACAGTTGGGTTTGGTGAACCATCATGGAGTGTAAAATAGTTTTTGGTCATGATGCCATCAATTGGTTTGCATTGTGAGGGCAAACTGCAGCCTTTATTCATTTTGATTAAGTTCACTTTCAGTGACTGTATAATAGCTTCTGTTTAGAATTGTGCAATTATTCACTTGTATGTGATGTTCCCTACTGGACAATGACAAACTGCTCAGTGGGCATTGAAAGCACAGTAATGGTGATTTAGAGAAGGTGTTTGAATGGGATTCAGCTAAAGAAATGTGAAGCCTGGTGGATATACAGAAACTAAGGTGAGAGGGTGAGTTTGTGTATGCAAGGGAGTGTCAACCATGCTGCCATGTGCCATAGGCAGCATTGGTTTTTGGCTGTTGTACCATTTTGTTGCAGTTGAGGGGTAACACTGGATTGTCAAGGCTGGTCTGGTTACACAGTGACCTTTTAAAGATGGCGTGAAAGCAAGGTATGCCAGTCTTTCGACAGCTATCTGCTGAGATGAGAGTTGTTTTGGGAATGGCACGTGGTAAGGTGCAACGAAAATTAGAAGGTACTAACTAGTTAATAAGGTGAGTTTACTAGGTTATAGTAAGAAATCTCACTAGGCCTGAATGAAAAATTCTTCAAAATGCCTGTTGCAACTCATGTAGAACCAAAAAAGATTCAGTCCAACATGTCAAGTTTAGATTTCACAAGCAAAAACAAATGTCTGAATTTCTGCACTCCATTCTTTAGAAACTTGCTATTAATGAAAACATAAGAAATAGGAACAAGAGTAGGCCAGATGGCCCCTCGAGACTATCCACAATAAAATCTTGGTTCACCTTTCACCTAACTTCACTTTCCCAACAGATCCTTTGATACATGAACAGAAATTGCTGGAAGAGTTCAGCAGGTCTGGTAGCATCTGCAAAGAGAAATCAGAGTTAATCTTTTAGGTCAAGTAATCCTTCCTCAGAGCCCTTCCTATATCCCTTGAGTTTGAAAATCCATTGCTTGGAGCATTGATTATCCAAACACTGGGTATGCACAGCCCTCTGGCCAAAACTTCATAGCAATAAAATGTCATTTTACATTAAGTTCAGTTATAATATGACATTTCAGCAAAGATGCTGATTAGGATAAACGTAGTAGCAAATGTTTCAGACATCCAGATGCACAACTTTGACTAGAGACACAACAGCTCAGGATTAAATATTTGAATTTTATCTCAATTTATCTGAGATGGATCACTATTGTTAGTGACCATGAAGGTATCTCTGGTCTGTACAGAGAACCTCACAGTGGCTGGAAATTAGCAGGAGGTAATTAACCTAGAAATGTATAGAACAAAATCCAATTACATTCTGCAGAGAGAACTAATATAATCCAGTTACCTACAGTAAGTATCTAAAATATGAATGGTAAATAGATACCACAGATTTCTATACGGTGCCTTTATACACGACTGTAGGAAATATTCATCCTTTGTACAGAAGATAAATTACCATTAATACAGTTGCTGCACTTTGGATGATTCTAGATAAATTGGGAAAGTCGGACTTCACATGATAATTAAATACATCAGTCCATAATTAAACGACTACGTCAATCTGACCTCAACACGTTTCAACAGTAACTCTGAGGAACACTGCAGCCAAGAATTAAATCAAGAAGTGCAGTCAGCAGGCTTTAATCAATCCACCTTCAATACATTCAATTTAGCTTCACAGGAAGCAAACCACTGGATACTAATAAACCCGACAAATAAATAAATACAAGTTAAGCTTCAGAGACAGAGCCCTTCACACAAAGAATGCAACTTTAGATACTTTTTTTTCATGGGATTTGGGCATCACTAACTATTCCAGTATTTATTGTCCAAAAGTTACAGGCAAATAAAATATTTGTGCACTGAATTATTCAAAAAAATAATTTTAAATAAAAGGCTTTGGATTCAGCATAATAGCCACAAATGAATAAATGAACCAATTTCAACAATACAGCATCAATGTGAAGGTTTGGGCTGAAGTTTACTAGGTTGGCCATAGATAGAGAGAGTAGTTATTGCCATGGTGTCACAATTGATGTTTGGGTGGCCCATCCAGAAAGGAGCACCCACCCTCTAATCTCATTGGGAGACGACTAGCCTTCCTAGGGCATTTTCCGCAATGGATAACTCCTTTGTCACTCCTACCTCCTTGCCCACCGATGTCTTCCCATCTCCCAACCCTGCCTTTAGAAACTTCTGGTTATTGTTGTTACTACCTTCTTCGCAAATTCAACCTGATCTTTGATATGTCAAAAACATTCTGTTTTTATTTAGTTTTCCAGCATCTACTGCATTTTGCTCTTGGATCAATTAATCTTGTTGCTTTCCTCCATCGGCATCACACCATACCTACTTTCTTATAAAATCATGGCACCTAACTTTAACACTCCTTCAAGTCAGTAATGGGGTTGAACTGTCCAAAAACAGGGCTAGGTCTATTGCCCCTTTGTTGCCATGATGCCCATTGCTGGACAGCTAGAACTATCCCAAGTTAAACTGGGACTGTACGTCACATCCAGGATCCAGTTACAGTTCTTGGACTGAATTATTGGGACAATAATAAACATCAGATAGTGACTGTGTAGAACAGGAGATTTAAAAATGAGTTCCCCTTTGTCTTTGTGTGTTCACGAGGAGTGAGTTGGCTCTTGATAACACCTCTTGAACATTCCAATTGGCGATATTTGGTCAAAGAAGTAGGAGGTTGTAAACCACGCTATTATTCCACTTGATAAGCTAACTTAGTGGTTGTCACTGGTCTCCAAGGCCATGAGATTTGGGCTACTTGTTGCATGTGTGTTCCTTCAAGCGCAATTTGATTTAGAATGGAAATTGAATGTCTACCTTTCCAGTTTAGCTAGAAGAGTCTTGTTGAGAAAAGAATATGAAATGTATTGCATATATATTAATATGGAGGATGTTAAGACAACACTATCCCCAGATCTATTGCTTATAATCTCATTTTTATCTCTTTACAAATTCCTTTCACATCATCACAGTGGATGATGCTTGTTGCACTCAATCAAGTATACACCTTCTGAACCCTTTCAGATCCAGATACAACATCCACACAAGTATTTTTCCATATTAAGTATTGTATTGTTATACAGTCATTTGCATATTGATTATTACTTCTATCCCATCTTTCCCATCTCCATTTGCAACCCAAGTATTTGACTTTACAAATTCAGATGATCTGGAAATTCCAATATTCTCCTTAAACATGTTCCCTGCAAATTTGGAAGAATGTTAGTTTGATGGATAGAGACTTGAATTATCTTCCTGCTGGTCTGAGTTCTGCAGTTCTTTCTTGAACATTTTTTATTTCTTTTGCAAAGCACTTGGGAATGTCTATCTTTTCTTTCTAGCTGTTGTAGTCCTAGCTGTACCAGTTGATTTATTTTTGCAATATCTTAGATCTTTGCACATTTGTTGCCTCTTCTTAATTATCCTCCATGGAGTTGTGTGCACCACATTTCAATTTGAATCATATGGAATTTGTTACCTTTGGAGATTCTTGTAAGATAAAGACATTGGATATTTTGGTTGAACTTGTCCCTTCTAATCACCTCAGTGTCTAATGTCAGACTTGCATTTGCCATAAAGAGCTATGCATTGTAATGCAGTCCGACTCTATTTCGTTGCAGATTTAATTGTCTGTCTATCACTATACAACCTCTTACATGTTGCTTTTTTGCTTGAACTTCATCTTGAGCTTTGTTGTAATTTGAAATATGAACTTCTTTCTGTTTGATAGCAATGGGGAACATTTAATCTTGGCCACTATAGTCATCTTTTTACATTTCTTTGATAGTGTAAAACAAAGTTTTCACCCCAACATAATTAATCTTCAAAGATTTTGTTTTTTCTTTAAGCTCTACCATGAGTACACAAAATTTTCTACTGGCTTTTACTTTTGTTGTTTAACCTCTTTCAACAATTGAAAGAGATTGAGTTCAATACAAATCACTTCAAGAGTGACATTTTGATTTAGCAGTACATAAAGATTTTCTAGTAACTTACATCCCTTATGTTGGAAAATTTCTTGTGGAGCACCTTGAGCAGTTAAGTACAAGGCCCATTGGACCATTTAGCTGAACTTCTATCAGCTGTAATCAATGTTTTTCAAGCAAAATTCTGTATAAGACAATAATGTGACACATGCTCCAGTGCCTCAATTGAAATTGATGAGATGCCCATTGATGTAAATGTTTTGTCTGGATCATTGACTTTCTCAAGGAAAACATTGGGAGTAACCTCCAAAGAGACTATCATCCCTCATTTATCTCTTTGTGTGGATAGTCGTTTCCTAAAAAAAAATTTTTACTCAGACCAGACTATGTACTTCTTTAAATTATTCAAACTTAACTCCTTCAAGTATTTTAGTTAGCAATTTTTCCAGTTCTCCAATCCCAACTACACCCTCCACTTTACAAACTTTCTCCTGTGGCTCACTTAGTTTCATCGATACAGCCCTGCCTCATGATATCCATGCATTATGGCGATGATGCCCAATTGGATTTGCAACTTTTCTTTTAAAATTACAGTTCTTGCAGACTGAATTACTGTGCAATTCAGGATGTTTGGCTATGACTCATGGAATCCTCACCATCTGGTTGACTCACCGGTTTAACTCAGAGTCAGGACCACTCCCATAGAGCACTGCTTCATGATGTGAGCTCTACCTTACACCTGCAGGTTTCTTTTATCCCTGCACAACATCTATCTGATCTGAAATGCTTTGTATCATTGGCTTCATTCTTCATCTGTGTTGTGTATTGCCACAATGTTGCCACCAACGTGCGTGTGGCTTTCAACAAGTCTGAAGTGCTCTAGTATAAATTAGGATATCCACCTTTTGGCCTCACTGGAAGAGTCTTGTTTAGTAAGCACTGAGGTGTGTTGCATTACTGTAATTATTTACAGATTCCATATGATCAACCTTACGGTGAGGAGCACACTTACACCAGTCCTATCTCCTACAAATTCTTTTTTTACGCTGGCCAAGTCCTCATTACTGTGAGTGATGTTTACTGAAGTTAACTAAATGTTAACTCTTTCAGACCTAATTATAACAAAAGCCACACAATGCCATTTGCAGTTAATCATCTTATGTTCCTCTGCCTCGAATAGCATTCAAATGAAAAAGCTGAAAAGAACTAAAAACGCCATGAAGGGGCACCAGGATGGAACACACTGTGAAAAAGAAGGATTTTTTTTATGAATAGTGATGCATACTTTAAAATGGAATATTTAGTAAATATTAGTGCATCCATTAAGAGAAAGAAGCACTTAATGTAAATACTAATGAGGCCATTAAAAACACAGAAGTTAAGTTCTGTATTCAGAAAAGTTTGCACTCTTAGGCTATTTTGTTTCATATTTTTGCAAGAATTTTACTTAGCAAGGTTAGATGGTTAAAGGGAAAATGCATGAATGTGTCAGAGTAAAATGTACAAGGGACAGTTGCACTTTTATTTATAGTTTGGAGAAGGCAATATTTATCAGATATTGTCTAATTTGTCTTCTTTGAAATCCCATTTGTTTGTTCTTCAGTTGTGCTTCTGGAAGGCCTTTCATTAAACAAGGTAATACAAAATCCTGTGCAACATCACTATTGTGGAGACTTTGATTGTTTACACAGCAATTCTTCCTCAGTATGCAGAGGCAGTGGAAGATTATGGTTAGTTCCACAATAACACAAGACCTGACATGGATCACATTATATACTTTGCAATACTGAAGGAGGAAATAGACAAGAGTCATTAGTTTGCATAATAGAGGATATCCCTTGTCATGATTAAATTGATAGTGCTTGTATTGTGACAAGTAGCAGATAGCAATCATGGAACCACACGAGAATCAAATAAATAAAGAAGCAATCTGATATATTTTTTAAACTTCTGAAAGAATTAAAAGTCTTTGCTGTTAATTGTAAAGTTATGGCAAGATAATTGTAAAAGCTCTAAGGAGATTGCCAGTCAAAATTTAAGCACCCTTTTGAATCATAGCATGTAGGAGGGGATCAGGGATACAAATACTTAAGCTGTAGAAAATCCATGACAATTTTTACTGCATCCCTAATAAAGAACAACAGATGTTAGATTGTGTGGGAGGAAAGGGAAATCTGACTGATATCCTCTCCCAGTTATATCCATATGGGTCTACAGCAAATTTATCACTACCTTAATCAAATATTAACAGAGGCTATTTCCTGTCCTTGGAAATGATGATTAAAAAAAGGTAGACGTAAATACATATCCTTTTACAATTTTGTTATACATAGCAAATACAGAAGGCTTTTTCATTTAAAGCTAATCTAGTAATGCCTGAAATGTAAAGTTGCAAATATTGCCAACAGCTGAATACTTAATTAACTGCTTTAAAGCTCAATAGAGAAGCTTAACTAATCTTAAAAAACATATTTTGTTAAATTTCCAGTAAATTATGAAATCCTTGCTGCAATTTATTTTACTTTTAGAAGGATGAAATGTGAGTACACATATTGCTATATGATCTTTGTGATTTATACATATCGTATATATGAAATATTATTTATTTAAGTTTGGGTTTTAAGTTTTGAGTTAATAATGTGTTTGTTTTCTGTATGCCTGAAGTTAATAGTTAACTGGTAAGTATTTATGTCACCATGGTGATTTCGTTTAAAACAGTTTGCATCTTAATGGGTTTGTGTCTCCTTAATAATTTTATGACTTAGCAGGGTGAACCATTGAGTTTTAAGGTTTGTTAGAAATGTCGAAACTTAGGGAGCATTTTTAAACTTAGGAGAAACACTGCTAGCTTGTTGGAAGAGATTTTGGAGTCAATTTTATTTTGTTTTGGGAATTTCTGTGAAGCACTTGTACAGAGATGCAAGAAAGGAAGAGTACTCCTGAGAAAGGGAGAATATAATGAAACTAGATCATCTCAGAGAAAGGAGTTAGTACTGGTTCCAAGCTTGAAGTGTTGGGATAAAACTCTGAAGAGGTTACTTGAAGGCGAATATATAAGCTCAGATATATGGTAGCTCTCAGCAAAAGCTATCAGCACCTTTAGTTCAGGAGTCAAAGTCACAGCTAAAATGGAGTTAAAGTCACAGTTACACAGTTACATTACATCTATCAAGATGTTTAAAAAAAGCAATTTTGGAGTGTTTAAAATTTTTTGACTTTTGTGTGATAAGTAAACATTGATTTATTCTATTTTATCTTAATTTGTTTTGCATAATAAACTTCTGTTTTATTGTTAAAACAAAATCTGGAATGCTGCATGCTTGTCTTTCAGTGAGAGACCATCACATTAAAATGAAAACAAAATATGCTCTATCAAGCCAGATATCAGTCTGGAATCTGACTTATCCAGTAATAACATCGGTTCAGATAATACCAATATTTGATTAAATTGCACCTACTTGTTTGAGCTCTTCTCCTTTCCTATAAAGGGGTAGCTTCGCATCAAGCCTGCACGAGTGCCCAGGAAAGCCATTTCAATGCCGTCTTCATTATTTCTGTAAAACAGTCAAAGAAACTTCATAATGAAGTTGACAAAATACATGTTTTTCTATTCATAATATCAGGATAAAAGGTTGGATTACCTTCACAGTGCATCCAACAAATGTCAGATAATAAAGGGATAATTGCTCAAGCTCTTAAATCAAAGTAAACCTGATTATATGCCACTAAACTATAAAGGTAAATATAAAACATAAATCAGAACCTCCGGATTCAATGAATATTTTTCACTTTTTTTCTATTCTACATACTTTATAAAAATTATTATTTATGATGACATCAAAGACTTAATGAATTAACAGAGCTTCAGACATACAAACAAATCAAAATATGGCAATCAACTGTCAATAGATTAATGAAGCCATAGGTAAACTTAGCAATAGGTACACTATGAGTATATCTGCACTAGATGGCCTATAGTAGTTCAAGGAAGTGACTCATGCCTCCTTCCCATGGGCAATTGGAGATGGGTAACGAAACTGGTCTTGCCAGTGATAAGAGTGGGGTGCCGGAAAAGCACAGCAGGTCAGGCAGCATCTGAGGAGCAGGAGAATCAGCGTTTCAGACAAGAGCCCTTCAGACAAGGATCATGATTCCTGATGAAGGGCTCTTGCCCAAAATGTCGATTCTCCTGCTCTCGGATGCTGTCTGACCTGCTGTGCTTTTCCAGCACCACACTCTCGACTCTGATCTCCAGCATCTGCAGTCCTCACTTTCTCCTTGCTAGTGAGACCCATGTCTCAAAAAAAATGAAAAAAAAAACAATCTGGAATGGAATAGTTTGCACCAACAATTAATTGAAACAGTAAGTGATAAAACAAATTAATCTAATGGGAACACCAAGAAGTTAATAATTTATTAAACATAAGTCAGCAATTACTCAAGCTGTTCCATAACAAGAATGCTGGCAAATACATTCATAGATTGGCAGATACAATCAAATTACAGCAACAATTAATCAGTGAACACACACCTAAATGAATATATTCATGGAGCAGGAGCCCCCCCACATAACCATACATTTTAATATTTCTGTTCACTTTTCTTTAGAGTCATAGAGTCGTAGGGATGTGCAACATGGAAACAGACCCTTCAGTCCAACTCGACCATGCCGGCTAGATTTCCTAATCTAGTCCCATTTGCCAGCACCTGGCCCATATCTGTCTGAACCCTTCCTATTCATGTACCCATCCAGTTGCCTTTTAAATGTTGTAGTTGTACCAGCCTCCACCACTTCATCTACCAGCTCATTCTATGCACACACCACCCTTTGCGTAAAAATGTTGCTCCTTAGGTCCTTTTTAAACCTTTCCCCTCTCACCCTAAACCTATGCCCTCTAGTTCTGGACTCCCCCACCCCAGGGAAAAGACCTTCTCTATTTATCCCAACCATGTCCCTCATGATTTTATAAATCTCCATAAGGTCACCCCTCAGCCTCCGACATTCCAGGGAAAACAGCCCCAGCCTGTTCAGCCTCTCCCTATAGCTCAAACCCTCCAAACCAGGCAACATCCTTATAAATCTTTTCTGAATCCTTTCAGAAAGGGGTTCTAAAACATACTTGACTATTAATGGAACTTTTTGTAATTGTCATACTTACTCAGAAATGTTCATGGCTATGGCTGTCCAGTAAGCTTCAATTGGAGCAGTTACTACAGCATCAAAGAGAACTTCTTGCAGCAGCTCCTCATCACCTTCATAAATGAATAAAGATTAAATAGATAAATACACAGAAAAACAGACTTATCTAGATTGACAAATTGACATAGAGAACTCAATACTAGATTTAAAAATACTTATGTCAACATGGAAAAATATAGTTCACAACTATTTGAAGGATATTTGCAATGTTGCATAAACATACCGATACTAATGAGACTGATTGATAAAGAACAGAAAGTGGAATAATATATAAATACGCCAAATAAACGGCATTTATGCTTTCTGAGTGTAAAATGCAACTTAATAAACAATTTAGATGCAAAAAAAACTCTTTCCTTATCCCTGTGATGAACTATGTTAACCAAAAATTTAAAAAAATAGTGGTTATGGGCAGAATCTTCCAAGCCCCTGTGGGAATTGGTGTGTTAGTTGGGAAAATAGGGTGAACTCGGCAGAAATGAGATTGTTGACATTGAGAATAAATAATCCAATTCTCCAACCAAGTTTTGAATGACGAGATGAGAATCTCAATACTGAATGATGAGAGAATTATTTGCATCCATCGGCCTACATTAGCCATTAGCACCTAATCCTGCTTTATTGACAAGGCAGTTTCCCATTATCCCACCAATCAAATAGAAATGAGATATTGACAATTCCCACATAAAAGTCAGAGTGGTATCTAGTGTCCAATATCAGTCCAGGGCTTGGACACAATCAGTCTGCTGCTTGGAACAATCAGGATCTGAGATCTGTATCACTGCAGTCCATAGAATGAACCACAGTAAGTCCTGCAGGTGGAGTTCAACCAGTTAGGAAATCATCAGTCAGAGAACTGCACATGGATCAGTCAGAGATCCATTCAATCTGCAGTCAGGGCTGTCCATCCAAGTAGATCGGGGATGGGCCATAGTCAGTCTTGGGGGTTGGCTCAATGAAAGTCAAGGAAGATTATTGGGGATCATTGCTGAGGTAAGGAAGTATTGCAAGGTAATTCCAGGTATTGAAGACAGAATGCTGGAATGTGGAGCAGACAATAATTTTGAAGGGACGAAACTCAATATATGATGGAATGATTGGAAGACCTCTTTCATATTGAAAAATCAATGGTTTAGTGGGCTTTTCAATCTTAAACCTTAGCCCATAGCACAGTCCAAGAAACTCCCACACACTCATTTTGCTGCAATGTTTCTTTTTCAACTATGGTGTGTCTTTTCTCTGAAACATAATATGTTATCTTTATTACTCAACCCTCTTGAAGGCAGCTAAGAGTCAATGACATTGCTGTAGGTCTGGGATTACGTGTAGACTAGACCAGGAGAAAAAGGGCAGGTTTCCTTCCTTAAAGTACACTAGTAAATTGGTGATGGTTACATGGTTATCATTAGACTAGCTTTTTGCTCCAGCTTTTTCTATTCAAATTCAAATTTCACCATCTGCCAAGGTAGGATTCAAACCCATATCCAGAAAACATTACTGTGGGATTCTGGATTACAAGTACAAAGGCATTACCACTATATCATTGCTTCGCCATTTAAGTCAGAGCAGGTCCTGATGGCTACAGCTTGCTAAATGCTGATCTCATCCATTGTGTGAATGCTGCTTCACAACAACTTCTCTGCATGTTCCAAAGCCATCTTCACAACTGACCTTGCAGCCATGCAAGTTGGCTTTGACAAACCATCATCTTGCCACATTATCATGCCTATTCTTTGACAAGCTCACACTTTATTTTGGACATTAGGGAGATCTATGACTTGCAAGCTTCTTCCAGCTCACTTTGTATGCAGATACACAAATGCATCTCAATTTCTGCACAGGGTCTTAGATTGTTTTCTTAGCATTCATTTGCTTTGGATTTGCTTGGATTTGCTTGCTGTGTGTTCTTCACATTGCTTTCTTAACACATACTCACTAACTTCAGCACTGACTTACTGACTGCTAACCTCTGCACATGATCTTGAGAGCTCAGTTACAGGCTACCAGTCTATGTATGACGCATATTGTTTTCTTCGAGCATAAGGACGTTTTGTGCTCAGTTACAGGCTTCTAGTCTTTGCGGCTTGCTATGCTTTTCAGCTCAGAGGGAGAAACGACAGCTTGTGATAGGGAGCTTGTGATGGAGGAGCATGACTACAAATTCATGGAAATTCTGAAAACATTGGAGGATGCAGACCAACCTTCAAGGACAATTGTGAATTTGCCCTAAACAGGCAATCTATCAGTACAATAGGGGGTGGTATGTCAGCTGTGCAGCACCATGCCATGTCAACATCACACCTGGCAGCTTCCATGGCAAAGTCAGAAGTCACACAACACCAGGTGGCAATATTGTGAAAATCAAAGGAAACAATCCTTAACAGCAAGAAGCAGTCCTATACTGTCAGTCAGGGGGTACCACAACTGTCAGTCAGGTGCATGATAATGCCAGTGACCAGGGAGACATGTCCTTGCAGTCCAGGGATTAGGGCACAGTCAGTCCTGCAGGTCAAATATAAGTAGTCTGGCAACTACTGGTAGGTCAGTCAAGGTATAGTGGAGATATTTGGTCAATAATGGTCAGAGGACCCATCAGGAGCAATCCTTGTAGTACTGAGGAATGCAGGCAACCTCAAGTCTTGGGAATGGGCTTCATTGTACTGCATCACTGAGAAAATGATGACAGTACCAGGAGTCAATTAGCGATAGTCAGGTGGGATCTCATAGAGAATAGAAGAGAACTGGGAGTGCGAGATGTAGGACAATTCAAGCAGATCATAGTAACTTTGTCTCCTTCATGGGAAGAATGTAGGATCAGTGACTGCGTGGGCATTTCCAAGGTCATGGGTTCAGGGGGCAAAGTGGAGACAGTAATACTTGCATAAAAGTGCTCAACAGAAATGGGGGAGGCGAAAAGCTCACAAGGGCCACAGGGCCAACAATATTCAAGGATGGTGGGAAATTTACACACCACAAGTGGAGCTAACAAGACACTCACACTGAACAAAAGTTGAAACCTTATCATGTCAGATCAAAAGTCAACTGTACAAAAATTATACAAAATGGCTGGAACAGCATGAAAAGTGAGCAGAATAAGTTGTTGTTACTTTCCTTCAGGGGTAGATTAAAACTCGGAATTGGAAACCCGACTAGGGTCAATTGCAGTAATCATAACTTCACTGATTCAGTAATGGCACCAATCTGGCTTCAATTTGCATTCATCAGTAGATCATCATTATCCAAGAGTGCATGTTAAAAATTATGACTTCAAGCAATCATTACTGTTATATTGTGTATACCAATTGCCTCCTCTTCACGTCAGCTCAGCAGCTGCAATAAGAACAAGGCATTTAAAGTGGAATCTGAATTTCCAGTTTCACAATCACCTTCAATAATGAGGAAGGCAATACTTTGTAGCTAGATTCACATATGGAACTGTAAGCATGTGAGGACATAGTTTATGACATGGAAAAGTGGTCTTTTATTTGAGGGAGTAGGTGCTATCATTTTGGTTTACTGCCAAGATTCTATGCCAACAGGAAAACTTTGGTTGCAAAATGTATAGGTGGATAGTATCAAATGCCTCAGGGCTCCTTATTAAGGTGTGACATTGGGAAGCCTCTGTGGCACTTTGTGCGAGGGCAATAACACGTCTTCATTGTGATGGATGTGATAAGAGTTCCTTCAATAAAACTGTGTTAACATTCCCAAATTCCCCACAGATTATTTGCTGTCACGTGGAGAATGCAGTGGCTAGAGTCATTGTGACCTTGATGTATCCCTCTTGAAGACAATGTAGAAGGAATCAGTAACTAACACTTCATCAATGAACCCCGAAGCATAGCAATGTCTAGTGGCCACTGAACAGCATGCAGAGGGAGAAGCAGCAGGTGAAGCTTCACCAAAGAGGCAGAGGAGAATATTGACATCCTGAATCTACAGATCTTGCTGATGTTTTTTTCAACTGTCTAAAACACAGTGCATGCACTGATTAAGGATATTCTAGCTATCATCTCTGGACTACATAATTTACTGGACCAGGGCTGATGTTCAGCAGGATTGGATGGCAATCCCATCCCAGTGGTTGTCAAGGTCAAGCTGTCCTGAACTTTTATGCCAGTGGTTCATTTCAAGATGAAATTGGGGACCTGTGTGGCACCTCCAATCCTCAACCCATAAATGTATCTGGGATGTAACTGATGCTATTTTATCAAGAGTACAACTGTCCTGAGTTCCTACCTCTTTCCAATGAACTTGGACCATACAAGGCTGGCTGCTGGAAGACAAGTGCTACCCCCTTCGAACATGGCTAATGCCACCTTTGCAAAACCCTGAGTCTGAGACAGAACTAAGTTACAATTTTGCTCGCACTTCCACAACAGCCAAAATGGAACAGACAATCGGCCTCCTTAAGATGGGGTTTTACTGCCTGGATCACTCCAGTGGAACTTTGCAGGATACCCCAGAAAGGATTGCCTGCAAGAAAATGGCATACAATGCCCTTGATTGGAGCAGCCAAAAGGGAATGCTCTGTAATCAGGCAAAATGGGGGAACAACAATCTCCTGAGAATGAAGGTGAAGACAAGGACTTACAAATTCAGACACTTACAGCACAGCAGACATTTAGCCTGCTGGGTCCATGCTCATCAACAAATGTCTCATTCACTAATTACATTTTTCAGCTTTTGGCCCATAGACTGGAATAGATTTGAATGTCTAAATTGTGTTCAAATGTTGAGAGATTCTGGCTCAATCATCCTTTCAGGCATTGAATTTCAGACTCCCACCATCCTCTTACTGAAACAAAGTTCTCCTTAACCCTTCCCTAAGCCTTCTACTTCTCACCTTAAATCTAGACCTCCAGTTCTGACACCTCTACTTATCTTCTTATTCATTTAACCCCCTCATAATTTTATAAAAGATAAAGTTGTCATAGTCCTAGAAGGCTGCTCTCTCATGAGGGAGAGAGATGACTGTCATCAGTTTAGCCTGAGGATCATCACACTTCAGGCAAGGAGTGGGTTTGATAAGGGCAGGATCTTCATAGTAACCTCAACCAGTTCAGGAACTGAACCTGTGTAGTTTGTATCTCTCTGCATTGCAAGGTAGCTGGCTAAGCAACTGATTAACTTATACACATTTAGTGGATTGCTACCAACCTTCACTATTCTCAAGAAAACAATCCCAGTCGATGCAATTTGTTCTTGTGTCTCAGATCCTTCTGCCTGAGCAGCATTGTGAAATTAACTAGGAAAATGGTCCAAGAATGCAAAAACAAGTTGAACTCAAGAGGCCAAAAATAACTGAACTGAAACTCACTTGCTGAGTTTGGGCTACATCTAATTGTTTAACGATCCACTGTAGTGGGCCTTCATATTTGGGAATAACTCTGGAAGTGATTGGGAAGACTGCATGTTGCTCTGGATCTCAGAATGTTACAGGCTTGAAGCTCTGCTGCTCTCCTGTTATTTTCCATTTTGGCACTCTGATTCTCAACCCTAGTTTGCACTGGTTGCTTCCTGGTGAATTTAGAGTCTTTCTTCTTTTGACTTCTATCTTCTGTCAAAGTATTTCTGTGGTTTGCTACCATTCTAGACTTTTCTTCAATACTTACTGTTTTTCTTTAGTTTCTATTTTATCTTTGCTATAATCTGCTGTCACTATGTTTGCCTTGTTATTGTTATGTTATGGCTTGACTCTCTTTCAAATAACTCTTCTGCAATCTGCATTCATTTCAAGAAGACCCTTTCACTTATTTGCTTGCTACTCACGCATTTAGAGTTCTATATAAGCTTACGGCGTTCTCTCCATGACATCCTGCTCCAGATTCTTTCCACATCCCACAAACCACAAGCTTTCTGTTTTACAAGCTGCAGATGGTCTAAGCATGCACCTCCTGGTTTTCCTCCTCACCTAACTACACCATGACCCTTGAGTCTTATTCCTTTCAGAAACACAGCAATTGTATTCTGATGATGCAGTGGTGAAAAAGCAAGAGGGAAGAGCAAAAAGATAGTCATGCAAGGAAATCCCATCACTTGCTCTAACATTCATAGCCATCAACTATGATAATTACACTGCATGTAATTTAGAAGATAGCTTAGAAATTGAATGTGTCCTCTTCCAAATGCATTTTGATTTAACCCTTCCCCCCTCACCTTTGATGGTCTGCATTCCCCTTAATGGGCTTTGTTTGTACATTAATCAACCAGAACACATGGGTGAATTACTGATGGTGATTAATTAGAGAAAAAATACTACAGGTAATTTGGTGCTGGAGGGATAAAAACATTCAGTTCTGTGCAAGAGCATTTCTGGATATAAATGAAAGAAACAGAATGTGCACGTAGGGGCTCAGATGCCAGATCTCCAGAGGTCAAGATCACACAAGAGTTCCTCATGTCAGAAAATTTGATTGCAATTCCAAGGATCTGACACACTTGCATGGTCACACAGTAGCTACACATTGAAAGAGTGTAATCCCTTGCAAATCATCTACATGTCATACATGTTGATGTGTGACACTCCAAAGCAATGTGTATGCAACTAAGGGATCCTGTACTATGGGGATACCTACAATCTCTACAAAGTCACGTGCCCAATCTGCCTAAAGAGTAAGAATGAAATATTTTCTACTGTATTGGAATACAGAGTCTCAGCAACCTCCTTTTGTGAAAGTTGATGGCAAATTTGGAAATGCTGCAAATGTCACCTCTTCTAGCCTTGAAAGATCTAGGTCCCTAAAATGTTACAGTCATGGTTTCTTCATAAGCATTGGTAATGCCATCCTTGTCAGATTTAGGGTGGAACTCTGGCTGCAATCTAGTTCCACACTTCGATGATGATGTTCTTATCAAAGTGCAAATGTTTGACACTCTGTTTCTTACTGATGATCAGGTGGGTGAATTTCTACTTGAACCTCTTGGGTGGATATGGGCATCTTCTCTCTCTCTCTCTCCACCTCCTCCCTCTTCTACCAGCTCATCTAGCTTTGTGTCACCTCTGTTCATTATTATGGTGAATTCATGCCACTGTAGGTATATCCAGAAGCACATGGTTTTGTGCAGAGTTCTTGAAGTCAGGATAAAGTCTTTTAGCAAGTGCTAAAACACTCTGTAGAGAATTTAGCAACTTCAGAGAACTTTAAAATCAGAAAATTCCTCTAACATCGTAGCTGGTGAAAATCAATCTGCAATTTTCATGTGGAAGTGGACGATGATCCCTCTAAATAGAAATTGTAGGGGAGTCCTTTAAGCTGATTTAAGGAATGCATTAACTGGAGCATTGTTCTCTAAAAAGACAAGGCTGGCATTAAACCAGAAGTGCACACTGATTAAGATCACAGTCTGCTTACTCTGCATGCTTCAGGCAGAAGCTTCCTGCATGCATGATAATATCCTCTCTAAATTGTCCTTCGAGCAACTCATACTACAAATGTGTCAATGTTTTAGAGCCAAAACAGTATTCACAATGATAAAAAAACAAAAACTAAGGAGCCAAATTCAGCATCCAGCCTCTATAACAACACCACTATTATGTTAATTTCAATATAACAAGCAGAAAGGATCTGGACATTCTTGTGCCTGAAATGCAAAATGATAGCATGCAGGTGCAGCAAGTAAATAAGAAGGCAAGTGGAATTTTAATCTATATTGCTTTGGATTGGTGTTGAAAATAGAGACGATTTGTAACAACTGTACAATGTGTCAATGAAGCCACACTTAGAATACTGTGTACAACTTTATCCTTTACAGAAGGATATATTGGCACGAGATGGACTTCAAAAGAGATTCACTAGGCTGATTCCTGAGATGAAGGGATGAATTTATCATTAATAGCTAAATGGCTAGGAATTTATTTATTAGAATTTAGAAGAATGAGAGTGATGTTATTGAAACATAGACAATTCTAAGGGGGCTAAATAGGGTAGAATCTTGAACTAGGGGACGCAGTTATAGAGTATGAGGACACTCATTTAAAAGTCAGAAAAAATTTATTATTTTAGAGAGTAGTGAATCTCTGAAATTCCCTACTCTAGAGAGCTGCAGAGGCTAGATCATCAAAATAATTTAAAGTGAAGATAAATAGATTTTGAAATATGGTGGAGTTGAGGGCTATGAGGAGTTGGCATGAAAGAGAAGTTGAGGTTGCAGACACTACAGCCATGATCTTATAGAATGGAGGTTAGAGGGGTTGAATGGCCAACACATGCTCCAAATTCTTATGTTCTTATTTTGCTTGTCATACATAGGACCTGCCACTTCAAAATACATCCAGGCAGTCATAGATAAATGGGAATTATCTATATAATTCTTCCAAACAGAAGGCTGCAGCAAACTATATGTGTAAGCAATATTTAAGGTGTAAAAGCCACTAGTTATACCTTGTTATTTATCTCCACAATGAGAATGTCAATGCATCATACATCTTGGTTCATAATTTGATGTGAAGACAAACTCAAAGGTAATAGCACTTGAGTTATTTATGCACAAATGATACTGCAACATCAGGGGAAGGCAAATGTGTTGCTCAACGTAAAGATCAAATATTTGCAGTCCTAGATATACCACCACACCATTTGTAAAAACAGCATCTATCTAGTTAGCCATTGGAATGCATTGAACAATGTGAAACTGCTGTCCTTGCACAACAGAGATAAACTAAACTGAACACAGAAAGTGATTCTTTTCATTTCAGGCGAAGTACTCTTTAACCAATGAAATAAAAGTGTTAATTAATGCCTCTCAGGTACTGAAAATTAACTATTGTCACTGTTGAATTGCATTTCTTCAGGTTTTCAAAGTTGTTGCAGATTTCTTAAAAATTCACAATCCTTCAATTTAATTTGTGAGTGGGAAACACAGTTCTTTGCCCTGATTACTCATATGCCAGATGCTGTTTCCTCTCGCTACAATGTTAAGAATGAGCTCAACAAATTGACATACTAAGATTTATAAAACCTAAACATGTAAGGGCAAGCGTAACTAATTGTAGATGCCATTCGATGCCCTGCCATGACAACTAATGAACCCCTGTGCTCTGGAACTGACAGCATAGCAATGCTAATATGTGGGAGTTACATTGTAAATTCACTGGCAATGCAGAAGAAAGCTATTTCAACTATGCTTGATTTAACACATGAATTTCCTGATTGCTGCTAGATTCAGAACTTTTGTGGATTGCCTTGTTTCTCTGCATGGCACCTGGAAACTAACTGTTTACTGGATACAAAGTAAGGAATATCTTCCCCCAAAGGCATTTACAAGCTTAGATTCCTGTACCACTTTACAATAAGTAGTCATTTAACTGACAAAGCTTAATTGAGTCTTTTTATAAATGCAGCTATTTTCAGTTGATGACACTAGACTTTCCTTGTGATGAGAAAAATATAGAGTTTTGCAGACTATTCAGTTGCTGTTACTTACACCATCAATAGGTTCAAGATATAGATCATGTTCTATGTGATTATACTCACATTCTAAATCTGGTTCCTGTCCAGTAAGATAACGAATTACAGCCTCTTTTTGTGATAGTTTGCGATGGTCTGGATCAATGTCAGTTACACAATAAATCCTATCAGGAAGGGATAAGCAAAGATTCCATCAGTTACATTTACAATTTTCATCAAAGCCTGAGTTTTTAAATCCATTGGTGTTCAAAAATATATTAGCTTCAATTAACTACAAATATGGCATCCCGCTAAATAAATTAATGCATTAAATTACTGGTAAGAATGTAAAATAATACACCATAATTAGCCATGATTCATTGGTAGCTCTCTTTCTTTTGATTAGAAACCCCATATGTATTTTGATTGATCCCACGTTTATTGTTCTAATGAACAATGCTGAATACACTTCATGAACTCAACTTCAAATCTATCATTGCCAATTTGATGTGTTCAATCTATATGATGATTAAAATCACCCACATTGGTTGGAAGCATCTCTTTTCAAGTTCCCATCTTTGCTTGATTTATGCTCTTGACTGACTGCTTAGCTATTTTTCAGGACTATATAGTGCTCCCCCAAGTGACTTAATTGTCTTGCTATTTCTTGTCTCCAACTAGACTGATTCTATCTTACTTTTCTGAGAAGATTTTTCCTTAACAATAATAAAACAAAACTGAAACAGACATAAACTGAAATTTCTCTCCACAAATGCTGCCAGACCTATTGAGTTTCTCCTGTAATTCCTCTGTTTATTTGATTTCTCACTAGTGTGATAATTAAATCTTTTATTATCAGATACCTCAGCCACTTTTCCTTCCTAGGCAAAAGTGAGGATTGCAGATTCTGGAAATCAGAGTCTAGATTAGAAGGGTACTAGAAAAGCATAGCAGGTCAGGCAGCATCCGAGGAGCAGGAAAATCGACGTTTCGGGCAAAAGCCTTTCATCAGCCCCCCATTTTTCCTTCCTGTCTATCCTTCTAAATTGACAAATTGCCTTCTATATTGTCATGTTGAGTAGACACGGGTGTGTTGCAATTTTAAAATAAAAATAACATTAGTGTGTACTATTTTAAAAGGCTAATGTTAACCTTTAAGATAGGTGTCACAGGACACCAAACATTTGGAACTTCAATTGCCCACATTTCTGGAAGCTTCTAAAAGTGGACTACCGAGGATAGCCTTAGACAAACTCTTTGTGGATGTCACATCAGCAAGTTTCAAGAACCATTCCAAAATAAGTAGGGGAATAAGATTTCAGACGTCTTCAGATCTGCCAGGTAACAAAAGAAAGCTAACAACATTGATTATGCACAAGCAGTTGCTAAAGATCTCAATATGTCTCTGTTGTATATCAATGGTCCTGACTATGGGAATTGGCAGCTGCTTCATTAATAGGAAAATAACTATTGATTGCTCTCCATGTTGTACCACTGGCTAGAGGTCACATAACCAAAACTCTGATTTAAAAAAAAATCTTTTGATTGTGTACAGAAGTAATAACAGAAGAAACATCACAACAAAAAAAAGGCTGTACATTGGGCCTTTACAGAGACAAAGTGCTTAAAGCTTAAAAGCTCTTCAAAACCTTTTCCAAAAGTGATGATGAGTTCACTTGGAAAAAGAAAATGGCCCTCTAACTACAAGAATTACCAACACAGCCTATCCTATCTACTTTGCAGCCCGAATTCCAAGGAATCCTGTCTTCAGGTATCTGGACTCAGATTAACTTCAACTCCAGAATGCAAAAGCTCCCCTCCTTCACCAGATTCATACATTCACATGAAATGTTATTTATGCTTGGTCTAATGTACTATAGCAGTGAAACCCTTTTGTTTTACTGCATCATTCTTGTTTATATGTGGCATGTATAAAATAGCCATAAACTTTTCCAGTAAATTGTGGGAATAAATAATGCTTCTTGTTTGAAAATCTTTTAAGTTCAAAGTCTGTGAGAAGATTTGTAGCTCGGGTACTCGTTGTTGTGATTCTGTTCGCCGAGCTGGGAATTTGTGTTGCAGACGTTTCGTCGCCGTGCCGCCCTAACAAGTCCCCACTGACCCTCCGAAGAGCAACCCACCCCCTCTGACTAATGGACCTAACACTATGGGCTATTTAACATGGCCAATTCACCTGACCTACTGTGGGAGGAAACCGGAGCACCGGGAGGAAACCCACGCAGACACGGGGAGAATGTGCAAACTCCACATAGACAGTCACCTGAGGCTGGAATTGCACTTGGGACCCTGGTGCTGTGAGGCAGCAGTGCTAACCACTGAGCCACCGTGCTGCCTTTTCTTCAGCACTTTGTCATTATTTCAAATTTTTAGCACCCACAAAACTTTGCTTTTAATTTACTATTTTAATTCACTGCCACTTCTCTTCCTGGAATGTCTATTTTGAAGACATTCTGGCTCTATCTCTCTATTCCATTTTACAACTTGTTTTCTGCATTACTTTCTGTTTCTTCCTAGTGTTCGATAATGCGTCCACCAAATCTTTCATTGGTAACAAATACATCTCCTTCCTCATTGTTTGATTTGCCCCATGTATTTTCTAACTGAAGTTCTGGCCTTTGTGTTCTGAATTCACACAAGAATGCAGAGTTTTCTGAAACATACAATGTTCATCAGACAGCTGTGCGCCACCACTGGCACATTCTTGATCTCTGTTTTCAGCAGTACTGCCTCATGTTATTTCAAAGCACTTGTAGTCCCCAGTTCCATTTCATTCTTCACCACATTTGACAATTCAATAATAACTTTTTTTCTTCTTTTCACATGTGTTAAGGAACACAAGTTCCAATAACTGATGGATACCACTGTGACTCTGGATCTTTCCTCCTCCCCTTCCTTCTGACTGCATCCCTTTTTCTAATTCTTCTTCACATTGCGTCTTTACTACACAATCTGACCTTTCACTTTTCAATGACAATTGATTCAGGTTCAGCAAAGGACTCAGGTTTGCCCCTTACTGCCTGCACTTCAATGAATTTCAGGCACAACATGACATTTAACTTGTCTTCTGTCACTTTTTTTTGCCTTTTTCTTTGGGCAGTGTTCCTCTCCTCACTCCATGGACTTATTCATCGATCTCCAATACTTTTCCTCAACCTGGATCTCTCCTTCTGCCTTGATCTCTTCATCAAGAACAGTCAATGTAACATTGGTTGCCTTAAATTCTCTGTTCTCCTCACCCACTCTAATGTGTCACCCTCTGAATTTGCTGCATTCTGTTCTCTCAGATCTAACTCTGGCTTGTTACCAAATCTTCCAATAAAAGTGCTGTAGTGTCATCTGGCATGCTGACTTCTACCTTGCAGAGGCTGAGTGGCAACCTCAGGCACTTTCTCCAGCCTCCTTTTGAAATATACCCCCCACTATTTAACATTGAGCTATTTTTACTAGACTCTCAATGACCTCATCTCCTCTGGAACTGTCTCCTGCACAGCTTTCCACTTCATAGTTCCCCAACTCTGTACAGCTTACTTCAACCTTCTTTCCAAATTACAAAAGCAGGATTGCCTTGGCAGACCATCAGTTCGGCCTGTTCCTGTTCCACTTATTTTTTCCGATCATGACTCTCTCCTTTCTCTCCTTGTCCAGTCTCTTCCCACAAAACTTGTGATTCTTCTGATGCCTTACAGAGATTCCACAATTTCCAGTTTTCTGGACTATTCTTCTCAATCTTGGAAGAGCTTGGACATCTCTATCCCAGTTCACAATTGTCACAAAGCTAGTCATTTTTTTCTAAAAGCTGTTCCTTGGCTCAAGGAGATTCAGCCCTAGATTGTCACAGAGGTGTCATAAACCAGGCTGGGTTCTGATCAGACTGGTTTGGTACAGAGATGAAAAGGATTTTGAGAGGCCATTTGTTTCTATGTAAACAGATAAGACTTCAGACCAAAGTGCTGAAAATGTGTTGCTGGAAAAGCGCAGCAGGTCAGGCAGCATCCAAGGAACAGGAGAATCAACGTTTCGGGCATAAGCCCTTCTTCAGACCAAAGTGATCATGTTGTAGAAGTGACCTGTAGAATGAAAGGGGATTGGTCAGCTCTCTGGCTGAGCAGTTTAGTTCAGTCCAGAACTGGTTGGGAGTTCAACAGTGAGCTGTGTGGAAATTCTCTCTTCTGCACTTCTAACTTCAACCTGTAAGCATCTGACCTTTTTTTGTACAATGTTTTAAAGGGGTTTGCTTATTCGGACTGTTGTGTATATTCATAACAGCATAATTAAGTCTAGTTTGATAAGCTGAGTTCTGTCGGGGTTCTTTATTCTGTACTTGTGTTTCATTGTGTAATTTTATGAATAATTTTTTGTCTGTTTTAAACCTGGTAGTCAACCTCACTAACTTACTCCGGGCAATTTTCACTGTACACTTACTGAAACAAATTGCAAAGTTATGGTCTGGACTACCTGCTTAAGAATTTTTTGAGTGGTCTGGCCTAGTCCTTCACACAATGGTCTGAAGACTTGCTGCCTCTTCAATGAAAAAAGCCTGAATAGTCCCTCCTTCACTGGGCTGCGCTCATTCTCACTTTGAACAACTTCTCTTTTAGCTTATCTATTTTTTCTCCAGGTTAAATGAGTACTCACACAGGTCCAAGTTATGCTTGGTGGGGTTTGGGGGGATTGGGGGTGGGTGGGGGTTTCTCCATGGAGTATATGGAATATTCATTGTTTGAGCCATACTTGGTTCACCTCCCACAACTCTAGCCCAATACTTTGATTATATCATTGACGCTGCTTCCATTCTTGTCCAGATTTGCAAAAACATCATCAATTTTGCTTCCAATTTCCATCATTCTCACCTTCTACAGAGAAGGGAATTCCACAGATTTGCAAATCTTTGGGTGAAGTTCCTATGCAACTCAGTCCTAAATGTGCTCCCCCTTATTTTGAGGCTATGCCCCCTAGTTCTTCCAGGTGAAATGGTGATTTACTTGTACTTCTTTCAATCTACTGTATTCACTGCTCACAATATTGTCTTTTTTATACTGGTGAGTCCAAGCATTGACTGGATTACTGCTTTGTGATACACCTGCACTCTGTCTGCAAAAATGACCTCAACCTTCCGGTTGCTTTCATTTCAATACACCATCCTGCTGTCATGTTAATATTTCTGTCTCAGACCTGCTGCAAAGCTCCAGTAAAGTCCAATGCAATTAGCATCTCATTTTCTGTTTAGATACTTTATCGACAGCAGAACTCATCATTGTGTTCAACAATTTCCAACCATGAATTCTGTCCTCGATTTTGACTATTCCTCCCTCCCTCTTTCCAGTGTATGGGTTTGCACTCAGCAGAGATGATCTATTTTCTGCTATTAACACCTACCATTAACACCTCCTCTTCATCTATAGCTTTTCTGTACCAACATTAGCATTCCCTTTGTCTTTTGCTCTGGACATGTTTCTCATCTGTTATATTTGGTTCTCATCCACCTTTTCCCTACAGCATAAATTCCATCACTTTGCCAGATGCTTCGGTTCTGAAAAAGAATCACACTGGACTTGAAACATTAAGACTGTTTCTCTCTCCACAGATCTGCTCCATTTCTCTAGCACTTCCTGCTTTTATTTCAGATCTCAGCATCCATAATGGTCTGCTTTTATTATTTGCTGTTTAAATGGTGGAACCCCCCTGGGCGGCGTTGTCGAGTTTGGGCCAGTCAGCTTGAAAACAATCGGATCTTGCTCTGGGTTTCAGTTAACTACACAAACTGACAGATTGAGAGTTTCTTTTTAAATAAACCCAAAGGTCAGAAAAAAAATCCAAATGACAGATTTCCAAAATCCCTTTGGTGGAAATCTGCCATTTGGTGGAAATCTGTCATCCCTGTTCTTGAATCTAACTCTCTGATCTAAGTGATTCTATGCCAATATGCTGATGATTCAAATTTGTTCTTAGGAATGTCTTTCTCTCTACCTACTCTCAGACATTGAAGATCTTAAGACAGTTGCATCTTGTGCAATAACTAGCTTATGAACTCTGGAGAGTGTCTGTTGTTGTTGGAGTTATAAGGTCTCCATGCTGTTGTTCAGATAATGTTACTTTTTTATTACTTAATTAAAGTACACTCGAAATTACTATGCAATATTGACAGCAAGAATTAAGCTTATTAATTAATTTAATTGATTAATTAAACAGTTAATTAAATATATCAATGACCCAGCACTGTTGATAGCGTTGCTGGGCTTTAAGAATGAAGTCAGTGAATTTAAATCATACTTCAGAGACTTGATCATTAAGTTAGACAGTCTACTGCCGTGTTAAGGGAATGCTGCACAGTTAGGGCATGGGAGCAGGAGGGAGAGAAACAGCCTTTCTAATAAAATATTAAACCTGTGGCCCCAATTCCTCTCTCAGACTTTCCCAGGACACCATTAAAAGGAATGGGAGTATTCTTCCTAGTGTCAAGATCAACATTTATCCATCAAATAACACTTAGATCATTAATCTGGTCAATATCAAATTGCAGGATGTGTGTTCATGTTATGCATAATTGATTGCTACATTTCTATTTTGTATTAAACTATTTCAGGATATCCTGAGTTCTGAAAGGTACTCGATAAATATAAGTCCTTTTCTTCTAATGGGAATGTGTATGTCAATCACAAGTGGACATCAGTATAATAGTCTACTTGGCTGAAGTTCAATTATATAATCGATCTTACAATTTGGAATTAAAACTATCTTACCATTCGTTTGCAAGTGTCAGGTCAGGTTGGTCTATGTCATGCAACCCTGAAATGCAAAATAAAAAAAAAATTAATTCTCCTAAATTTCTCTACATTATACTTTTTAAAATGACTCCCAATTGTGATTACTTGAAAATGAATGTTAGTATTTGTGGGTGCCCAAATGCTGCAAAACCTGCTGAGTTTCTCCAATATTTGCTATTTATATTTCAGATTTTCAGCATCTGCAGCACTTTACTTTTATTTTAGGCCTAGAATGCCCGGTGTTAAATATTATTGACTTCAAAGGTTACATCAATTTGTTGAGAATGAACGTTTAAAATCTTAGTAAATAAGTGTCAGCAACAGTCAAAGGAAAGAGACAACATACAACATAAGAAATGATCGAGAACAATGAAAATAAGCATTTGGACAGCCCGTGTTTTCAAGTCACCTCGCTGGATTCAACTCTGGTTCTGACTGAGGGGTGAAAGCTTCCATTATCTGCCATCTGCACCTACGCTGGTCCCCAACCTTTGTTTCTTTCTGCTTACACATGCTTGTGCATTGGTTACTGCGATACATTCAATCTCAGATATCTCAAATTTGTCTTACCACTGGATTCATATGTGATTGGCAAAGAGAGAAGCCTACCTTATTTTACCTTACTCATTTGCTGGTGTCATTCATCTTCTGTGTTATTTTTCAAATTTCAGTATACAAATAACCATTGTAAGAAAGAGCTGAACTTTCATTTGCTAAATATAGTGTTAGGTTATTGATCCAATGTACTGGGTATCAGTATTCTGATTGATGTAAAAGGATTTTTAATGCTAATAGCCTATGATCTAATGATAATTTACTGTATTCAAGCAGTACATTCTCACCTTCTTCCACAGATATGTTTCCAATGAACAGAGATTCGCCATGTCCTCTTGTAAGAACAATACACAGACTGAAAATAAAATAATTAAATTATAAACATGATATTATATCAATATTCTACCCAACCTGATAGTATCTTTATTATGAGCTGTATGAGGTGTTTATGTTTGTACTCAGGGTATGCAGAAGATACTTGCAAATAGGCCACTATACAGCTTTGGATTAGTGGTGCTGGAAGAGCACAGCAGTTCAGGCAGCATCCGAGGAGCAGCAAAATCGACGTTTCGGGCAAAAGCCCTTCATCAGGAATAAAGGCAGAGAGCCTGAAGCGTGGAGAGATAAGCTAGAGGAG
>NC_057728.1:23273298-23324068 GCF_004010195.1 Chiloscyllium plagiosum
TCTCTCCACCCTTCAGGCTCTCTGCCTTTATTCCTGATGAAGGGCTTTTGCTGCTCCTCGGATGCTGCCTGAACTGCTGTGCTCTTCCAGCACCACTAATCCAAAATCTGGTTTCCAGCATCTGCAGTCATTGTTTTTACCCACTATACAATGACCCGTCCTCTCTGTTGTGAAAATAGAAAAAAGCTGTAAACAGTCAGAGTGTGTGGAAATACAGGCTCCTTTTTGGTGAAGAGCCTTCTACAATCATTAATTTTTTTGCTTGCTCAATACCCATCTCCGGCAACTGTCTGAGTGGAGTATGCACATTCTCCTGTGTCTGCGTGGGTTTCCTCCGGGTGCTCCGGTTTCCTCCCACCTTCCAAAGATGTGCAGGTTAGGTGAATTGGCCATGCTAAATTGTCCGTAGTACTAGGTGTATTAGTCAGGGGTAAATGTAGGGGAATGGGACTAGGTGGGTTACTCTTCGGAGGGTCGGTGTGGACTTGTTGGGCCCAAGGGCCTGTTTCCACACTGTAGAGCATCTAATCTAATCTAATAAATACTGCTCACCCTGAGAGTATTCTCTGTGGTTGATGTGAGTATTCTGATAGTTGGGAAATGTGCAGTGGCTGGTAGGTTGCTCAGAGAGAATATTTCAGATTAGTCTATCCTTCTTGCAGATTTTCAATATACTTTCAATATATTTTCAATTAACATTTTGTTTTCTATCCTCCATTGTACTGCCTCAAAGCTCAAAGCTGAATTATGAAAAATAGCAGTAGTAATAATGGCCTTGAATTTGATAAAGTTAGGGAAGAACATACTAGACACCCTCTCTCACTCCACCGCAGTCCAATCTCCTGCCTGTTGCTTTCAAATGAAGCCATCAATAAACATTTGGTTTGACATTTTTGGTCACCAGTCCAACAGATCAGAGTATGAGAGTTGGAGCAGTGTTGAAAAGCAGAGAAGACTTTCCTATGTTTCTTAAATCATTAACACATACTATTGCATTCCATCGTAGTGGGTGGTTAGCCCACATTATTCTCTTTGCTTTTTAAACTAGTTTAAGCTAAAAATATACCTTTATTCATAAGCTACATATTCTAGAAATTAGATAACCACAGAGATGGGAACAGAATGTCACCTGAAAGGCGTGTCATCGATGTGTGTGTAGAAATAGTCATTGGTTAGAAACAAGACACGTTTCTGAAAGAGTAAAAAGAAAGATTTAAGAATAGTTGGATTTTATTGAATATTTTACCAGAGAACTGAAGAGACACACTTATATTTGTTACAACACGGAGACAGATAGCTGAATCAAATCAGGCTTTATGCCTCTTTATTTGAAGTGTCGTAAGATTAAACTGAAGACCCCCAAATAGTCACTGTAATGGTTCCTAGCCAGACTTTTGAATAACCAACCCAATTAATTTCCAGACACCAGTTTCATATTTTAAACAAAAGACTTAACAATTACCTAAATGATTTTCACAATGCAATGTTTCAAGGTATAAATGTGCACTTCTTGGTTGGTTTTCAAAAATGTTGATCAGGGTCACCTTCTCAGTTCACCCAGGCAAAGACAGCAACACCTGTTACTCAGCTTTCTACTCATTCGACTTCCAGAAGCTGGAGCATCAGATTAGACAGGAAACTTTCAAATGTTCATGTTGTCTCAGCATAAACCCAGAACCATTTCTCAGAAAATACAGTTTTAAAAAACAACTTTAATTCTGGTTCTAGCCTGATTAATTGATTCTACCTCAGGCATCAATTACTATTCAGCAACTGCCATCTGTTTGAATGTGGGGTCTTTTCCAGACACGCCAGAATCAATTACCAGATACTGACTTCGATAATAGCCAACTTCTGATGGCTGTTTAAAATAAAATACACTTCTTGGGGTCACTGGGTCTATTAGAAACTTGTTAATCAAGTTTCTGCCTGAAATTAGCCTCCAGGCTGGCCTTACAAACAAACAAAGCTTGTTTGATCTGTTCTTTTCCTTTTATCGCAGGCTGTTCCTAAAGTCCCTCAGTCATTACCAGCTCTTAATACAAAATTGAAAAAAGAATAAAAATAAAAAGAATGAAATATCAGTGAGGGTTCTAACACATTATGTGTTTGAATATGTACAGAAAGCTTTGCACATTAGCTCATTCAGAATATATAGATATCTTGACGTGTTAACCATGTTATCCTCTTATACTTATATAATGTACAAAATCAGCTATGTATGCAATTAGAATGACAGCATCGCACTCTTTATCAATGTGTGTTCTGCTGATCAACTTGTGGCAATCATTCTCGCAGTTGAGGCAAATGGTGTCAATTTGCAATTAATGTAATACTAAGATAGCTTTCCATACCATGGAAATTTGATGTTCTGTTAACTTGTTCTGTCAACAGTGGGTGCCTTATTCAGCAATGATTATAGTGACCTTGTAGTTATAGTACTGCTTCAACAAAGTAAAAGTTGTGAATTTACTGTTACCATGGCAAATCATAAGGTTTAATTCAAGCACTCTGCTCATTTATTGACTTGCATAAGATAACGAAAGTGGTCACATTGTTGTGAAAACCCATTTGGTTTACTAATGTCCTTTAGCAAGGAGAATCTGAAAGTCTATCTGAACTGACTGACATGTGACTCCAGTGTCTCACTCTGACATTAACTTAATATCTGCAGATCAACCAGGATGGGCACACAACACAAGTTTAGCCAGGTAAATTTTAGTGGTATATGCTGATAACCTAGAGATTATGTAAATGCTGTTCACACTTATGGGAGAGAAAATACACTCTAAATGTTTTGCTATTCCTCAGGAGTTTCTTCACAGAAAAAGTAATATTATGGACCAGACCACACACCCTCAAAAATATACTAAGAAGATAGCCTACTCTCCAACTTTTAATTTAAAGGTAAATTAAAGACATTGTGTTCCAGATACAATTCAATTGGTGCAAATACTTAACTTTAAGCAAAATACAACTTATTTTTACACTACAGTTACAATACAGACACAATAAAAAAAGAATTGACTTAAACTGTAACTCTGTTGAAATTCTTAACAAAATAATATACATTATCTACTACTAATTAACTGTTTCATCCCATAAACACATCCTTGGAAAAGGTAAATTCAGTAAAGTAGATTGTTTTGCATGCAATTCTAGCAGCAGGAAGAGAACCCAAGGTTTTAGCTGTAACATATAGAGGAATAAGAGTTTCTACATCCAGTTTCAAGAATCCAGCAACTTCTGAAGGCCACAACTAAAAACCCTGGTTCAGTGGGAGCATGACCCCATCCATTCAGGTAACGTCTATTGTTTCAATTTTTTTAAAAGCCAAGGTTTCACAAGCTGTTTACTTTATTGGCTTTGAACAGTCAACATTGCTACACTGTCTCAACCTTTCTTCACACAAAAAAGGACAAACTACATCTTTTAAAGACATAGTGTTGTCACAATAACCTACTTCAAATGCTTTATCAGGGCCCACATCACTGGTTTTTCACCTTTAAATCAAACTCCAGTGTGAGCCAAACCAAAGCCCATTTGGGACCAATATCTCTCAGATGATTAAACACAGAACAACAACAACAGATCTGTATAAACAAACAAGTTAATGCAACAATTCTATCTTGTGCATCGACATTGCATGCTAAAGTAACTTTTATCATTCGCAACCAAAAATCAGAATTTATCAGTTGGATAAGTTACAATTTGGTGACAGTTACTTCAGACCCCAGACAATGACACAATTGTTAAAGGACATCATGTTCAACCTCTGCTAGTAATCAATCTCCAGCAATTGCTTTCTGTTATATTTTTCAACTTTTGTAACTCCATTAACAAACAATAAAGTGACATCTGATGTATAATCACAATATTATCAATATATCCCTGAAGATGGAAAATCATTGGATACCTGGAAGCTTTAGAAAGCTCTGATCTGCTGCAGATACTATGGTAGTGATCAATTATTCCTGATATAAGGGTAAACTACCAAAGGGCAGAATATTGAAGCAGCTCTCTATTAAGAAGCCCACAAAGTGATAGCTGGTATATATCCCTAGTTCACAATCATATTGATTGGCTGTTATTTCATAAAGTGGGTGGGGTGGTGGAGGAAATAAATGAAGAGATTCTGCCAGTATCAGCAAGTCGGTAATTACAGAAAAATATTGGCAGAAGTCTATAGGTAGGGCACTAAGATGGCCTGCCAGTCATAAATGGTACATGATCTCAAAGAGTAGAAGACATATTATTTCACTTTCACCCTTTAACTCTTGATTGAATCACAACTTAATTTATATTAAATTTGAAGTTCTACTTGCATGGTTTGCTGTATCTGTTAATTACTAATAATAAAAGTTCACATCATTAGGAACAGTAACTGCTGTGTGGTTGCATTAGTCACAGTCCTGCTGTAGGTTAAAAGGAGAAGTGTGTCCAAATCCAGTAGAGAAGAAAAGCAATGAAACTGCAAGGAGACTTGCAGGAAAAACAATGTTAAATTCTTATGTTGGGATAAATCTACAGTTACAAGTGTATAAGGAAAGAAAGTCAGAATTGTTTGGCACAGAAAGGTAAAAAAACACATATATGCCATTCAGAGCATGCAGCAGAGGGAGGTAACTAATCTGAAACAGTTGTCACAAAACTACTCTTTTTTATCGAAAAGCTGTTCCTTGGCTCAAGGAAACTCTGTCCTGGATTTTTTTCAGAGGGGCAATAAACAGGGCTGGGGTCCGATCAGTCTGGTTTGGTACAGAGATGAAAAAGATTTTGAGAGGCCTTTTGTTTATATGTAAACAGATGAGACTTCAGGTCAAAGTGGTCATGTTATAGAAGTGACCTGTGTAATGAAGGGGGAGTGGTCAGCTCTAGCTGAGCTGAGCAGTTTAGCTCAGTCTTGAACTGGGATGTTCAACAGGGAGCTGTGTGGAAATTCTGTCTCTTTTCTGCCCTTCAACTTCAACCTGTAAGCATATGTTCCATTTATACTGGTTTTTAAAGGGGATTTGCTTATTGGGACTATTGTGTATATTCGGAACAGCATAATTAAGTCTAGTTTGATAAGCTGAGTTCTGTCGGGGTTCTTTATTCTGTTCTTTGTGTTTCATTGTGTAATTTTATGAATACATTTTTGTCTGTTTTAAAATCTAGTAGTTAACCTAGCTATCTTACTCTGGGCAATTTTCACTGGACACTTAGCGAAACAAATTGCAAAATTATGGTCTGGGCTGCCTGCTTAAGAATATTTTGAGTGATCTGGCCTAGTCCATAACACAGTGCACATTGTTGTATTGTTAGTCTTATTGTAGTGATGTACTCACAGTTTATACACTCAGTGGGTGTCAATCAGTTAGATGCTTCTCAAATTTGTTGTTTTTGCACTGATTTTTAGAGCTGCAGGTCTGGACACCTTAAGTCTTCAGTGCATAAGATCGCTGGCAATTTATTGTATGTACCTTCATTTCCTCATAAAATCATCTTTGACTTCAACTGTGCTGTGGTTGGGCAAGGAGAACATAAACACAGATTGGGAGAGAAATCACTAAACCCTTAACCAGTCTGCTGGTACTTGTAGCTATTCTTGCCAGGAGATTTGCTCTCATAGTATGCTGCAGATGTTCCAAGATCTGAAATATCCCTGTGTGGAATTGTGAATTGTAAATCAAATTTGACTGAAGTAAATAAAGTCAAGCCTCACTAAACCCTATCTGGTGAGTGCAAGTGCACTTATTATAATTTCCAAAACATGAAGATGACATCACTTTGCATCCAACATAAATAGAACATGATAAAAATAATTGCATCTCTTACCCCATCATCAACAGGTACTTTAACATTCATTGCAAATGATCCAGTTTCACCATTCACCATAGCTGTTCTGAGCTACATATGAAAGAGAAATTGCCAGCAAGTAAGTTACTTCCAGTTTTTAAGAAATTTTATGCACTCCTGAAACCTGCCAAAGTAAATACACGGTTTTGATAAAGATGGTATAAAGTTGGCAGTTGAGGATGTCTGTATGGTTTAACAGCATCACCTCAGAGTGAAGGGAGAACCAGTAAAATAGCTTCAGCATACTTGGAATCTCATGATTCACGAAGGTCACAAAAACATGTAGAATTCACCTTTCACAATTTGGGAGAATGCTACCATGTCTGCAAACAACAGAGAACTATTCTGCTATTTTCAAATATTCATACAGAAAGCTCAATCAAAGAGCTAGGTATTCATGTAAAAGTTGCAATAAATTCCCAAGGAAAAGCAACAGCTTGGGGATGTGCGAAGTTTAAAACAAACAGAAAATGCTCAAAATATTCAGCAAATCAGGCAGTGCAAACAAAAAACACAAAAGGGTAAGTTTGGGATACGATGGAAGCCTGGAAAGATTAAACGTCAGAAGGAACTAATGGCTCAAAAGGAGCGATAATGGGACAAGAAACAAAAGATGAGTCAGGAGCAGAAATGGCAGCTGCAATCGAAAAGGAAAAAAGAAAAAAAGAGTAAGAGTTAAGACTGAAACATGCAATGAAAACTAATAGATTATGGGCAGAAGCTGGAGTGAAACTGTTGAACCTCATATTGAGTTGAGAAGGTTGTAAAATACCTACTTGGAAGTTAAGGTGCTGTTCCTCAAGCTTACATTTAGCCTAAATAGAAATGCAGAGGATCTGAGGACAGAGAGGTCACTATGAGAGAAAGATGGCAAAGTAAAATGACATTGGAAAAAACGGTCATGCTTTTGGACATCAATATTTTGAAAGGCAGTCAATTAATCTCTCCTCAGTGTAGGGCAGGCTTCCTCTTGAGTAATGGATACAGTGTATTAAATTTAATTCAACATATAAATCATTGTTTCAGTTGGAAAGAGTGCTTGGTAACTTGGATGGTGAGGACAGAGAAAATAGAAGTTGTAGAATCGGATGTACTTAGACGGAATAGTTCCATGGGAAGGAGAATGGGATTTAGATGTGATTAAGAAGTGGACCAGGATGACTGGGATGGAGTGGTCCTTAACAAATCCTGAAAAGGAAAGAGAGTGGTTTATGTTCTTGGTGGTGGCACATACCAAAAACCGTGAAAATTGTTTTGTTACATGTTTGGGATTTAACTCTGTTTAGCCACTCAAAATAATCCTACTGAATCCATGCAATTTTCTGCAAGAACACATTACGCATAGCTTGATCTACGGGTATGTTCCCTTCACTTTAGGTTAGAACTTCTGTTCACTTCCAGCTCTCTCCACTTAATCATATGCTCTGATATCATTACTACATCATTATGTATACTTCTGATATTAATGTAATTACTGTTTGCCTCCTCTCTCGCAGGTCAAGACATAAAAGTCAAAGAGTTATACTGCATGGAAACAGACCCTATGGTTCAACTTGTCCAGGCTGATAAAGTTTCCCAAACTAAACTAGACCTTTTTCCCTGCACCTGGCCCATATCACTCTAAGGAAGAAGTGAGGACTGCAGATGCTAGAGAGTCAGAGTCAAAACGTGTGGTGCTAGAAAAGCACAGCAGGTCAGGCAGCATCTGAGGAGCAGGAGAGTCAACATTTCAGGCAGAAGACCCTCATAAGGAATTGTCAGATGCTGCCTGACCTGCTGTGCTTTTCTAGCAGCACATTTTTCAACTCCCCCATATCCCTCGCAACCCTTCCTATTATGTACTTAATCTGCACACTGAGTATGTTTATAGTCTTTTGCTTCCCCAGTGTGCACTTTCAATTTCCAGCACAACGGATGGCTACGGTGAGTCCTCTTCAGCTAGTGGTTCCAGCCTCTGTCTCTAGCTAAAGCCCTAAACATCCATATACCCTTCCATGTTGTCCTTCCCATGAGCCCTTAGGGTTTGCACCTCCCCAGGGTCTCCACCCAACCCATGAGCCAACACCTGCTCACCTTTCTGACCAATTAAGTGACCATGGCAGGTGTGGTCACGCACTCTTCCCTCTTGAAGGCACAGTGATCCCACATGTGGATGCATCCCCTTCTAACGGTATCCCCTTCCCACACATGATTTACCAAACTCTCCTTACAAATACAGTTGCCTCCCTTCACAATTGTCATCCCTCCTATACACATGGAGAAATGAAGAGAATGTACAAATTCCACACATGCAGTCACTCAAGGCTGGAATTGAACCTGGATTCTTGGCACAGTGAGGCAGCAGTGCTAACCATTGTGCCACCACACTTGATGTAGCAGCGCCTTATCAACGGAATTTCGAACCAGGGATCTTGCGTGAATAAGATGAATGTGACAACCACTACTTTATAGAAACACTCATCAATCTCCCCAACAATGTCCTGCTTCACAGACTGGTCACTGTGGAATTACAGACCTGAGGTTGAACCATTCCCTGGACTGCAGAGGAATGGAACACTGACAGAACAGCCTCATTGGATGCCTAATCATTGCCAAACTCCTAGACTGGCATTGGGGGATGCTCTTGACTTATTCTGCCAGAATGCTTGACTGATGTGTGCCTCCATTAGCTTCAGCCAGGACTGCTTTTCTAAAACTTTAAGGCTACCTGCTTGCTATGTGTTTGCTGTGTAAGCTGCTGGCAGATATGTAGGTGCAAAACTGACTTAATACTCTGCCATACAGCAAGATGTTTGCCCGCTTGATAGACTGCTGACCAGCAAAGCAGATTGGCTGGTTGTGTAACTACATTAATTCATGAAAGCATGGATGCTCTGAGCATGCAAGTACAGTATAAGTGAGCAAGAACTAAGAGAGTAAGTGTGCAGGCTTGAGATGAAGTCTAATCCAATCTGTCCCTGCACGCAAAGTGTTCTTGCAGCAGCCTTTCAATGCAAGTTGTTGGTTGCACCGTAATGCACATCTGTGCTTCCTAAGCAGCCTGAGGATTGTGAGGAGTCGGCAATTGTTGGAGGCTTTCTCTCCTTGAGGCCCAGGGAGACCTTACCTACCCTGCTCCTATGGTGGCCCTCCTTGCCACTCCAGCTTAATTCTACTATTCACCTTGGCTGGACAAATTGCTAGTCACCAGATGTCCACTGAAAGACTGGCATATTTGGCTCTTGCATTATTTTTAAAAGGCCACTGTTCATCCAAGCAAGCACTGGTGCTCAAATGTGGCCCTACTCACTGAAAGAGGCTCTTTCTAAAGAAGGCTGAGAAGGGGAAAACGGTGCCGTGATTCTCAGGGAGTGACCTAGAAGCCACAGTGGATGGGCTGATCCAAAGGAGGGCCAACATTTTCCTAGATCACCAGACACTGGCAGTCTAGGTCCAGGCTGCCACTCAGGTTGTGCCATCTCCTTGCACTAGAGAGTCAGCCAACAGTACCGCAACAAGATCATTGATCTTTCCCATTTTACCAGGGTAAGTGCCACACTTCCCTTACTGTTACATCACACTTGCTATCTCTGTTGCTGAACCACCTTTCAAGGCTCATGCACTACCACTATTGCCTGTAATATTGTTGGTAACAACACGTTCAGAAAGTGTGGGACCACAATCTGGTGAGCACCTCACAGTGATGGCTATCCAAGCTAATGGCACTTGAAGGATCCCTGGATGAAATCAATCAGGCATTTCATCCACACATGCAGAGGAAGGAATGGCAACAGCTAGCAAGAATGTGGATGGCAATGCCTTTCACAGCCTAGAGCCTGTGAAATGCAGCAATACTATGCAGATCCAACTGCCTCAAGAGAGAGGTCCAGGAGAGATAGGTTCAGGCACTGCTGGGTACATGTCCACATCTACACTCCATCACTTTAGCTACTGGTCCTTATTATTAAAGGCATGGTGACAGGGAACCTGGCACTCACTCCAGGTGCTCTTTTATCAAAAGGATATACGGTGGTGTCAAGAGGCCCCTCTGGCCTCTCAGAAGTCTCCTCTCAGCAAATTCCAGAGGTGTTGGCCATCACCTCCACCCTGCTTGTCTCCCTCCAACCTTCAGAAGTTGAAGTTGCGGAGGGGCCACTTGCATTTGGCATGTCCATCACCAAGTCTGGGCCACCAGACATAAACACACCTGAGATCACCAACTGAATCTCTAGATCCAATACAGTCCTCCATTGACCTCTGGCAGTCTCCCTCACCCTAGCTGTGGAACCAAGATCTACACTGAGATGTAATGAGCATAAGAAAAGAATCTGAGGGGCATTTGGTGGCACTGGTGACAATGCACTGTTTATAAAGTGTCACATTTCCATAAATGTAAGTAGCTTTGCAATGCATCTGCTTATTTGTGTCTCTGTGTAGCTTTGAATATAATTTTGCCAACACACCTGTCTTCAGTTCCATACAGGATGTCCATGTTAAATACTTGGTGTAGCATATGGAAGCAGGTGCATCTGGGGCAATATGTTTTGCTGACACCATTGACCCTCTAGTCAAACATCTCTCTCATGCATCTGTATATAAAAGTATTGCTGTTTGAACAAAGTAGTCATCAATAGTTGGGGCAGGGATGTATGCACACACAGGGAGCCAATGCATTAGGATCGTCAAGGTTTAGGAACCCTGCAGATTTGGCTCTTGTACAATACATATGTCTGTGTGTAACGTTCTTGCCCTCTAAATAGTCTCACATCAGTGTATCTTGCAACTCCATCCCTCACAGGTCAAGACACTTACCCAACCACTTCCAGCTGTGGTGACTGACATTTTCTTTTCTATTGCATAATTTCAATTTCCAGCACATGGAAGGTGGCACTGAGCTCTCTGTGGGCTATGTATCCCAGCCTTCACCTCTCAGTGTTGGTGAGCCCCTAGATACCCAGATCACCCTCCATAGACTTCAATAGCTTCACACCTCCCCAGTTCTCCACCCCATCATCTATATGAATTTCCACGTGCCCACCTGCCTCTCAGTCCCTGCAGATGAAATGGCCATGCTAGATGTGATTATATATTATCCCTTACCTGAAGCCAGTATACTTCTGAATGGGAACAGAGGCCTGCACCAGCATTATCCTGTTCCTATCCATGCTTTACAATTTCCCAAGCATACAAAATACAGTTGATCATCTCCCCCCAATCCTGAGACCACTGCCCCTAATCCACACAGATAGGTTTCCCAGTCTCCTGTCAGCAACTGCAGCACAATCCTTGTTCCCCTCCATTCCACACTCCCACCCCAGGTTCTCTGGATGGATCGACTGACTGACGATGGCCTACCCCTTATGTAATCTAACTGGACAGCCCTGAATGAGAAGGGTCCAGTGCCCTGACTGAGGTCTGTATATTTCCCTGACTGCACTAGCCCTACTCCCCAAACTCACCACTTTGGAACCACAGGACTAACCCTTACCCACTCCCAGACTAGGTGAATGGACTCCCTAATTGAGGACAGCACAACTAGACCCCTGACTGTGTCCAATCCCATGGACTGATAAGACAGATTGCACTTGCCTTACATTGAGCCCATCGGAACTCCCTGACTGACTGATGTCCCTAGACTAAGGACTGTTGACCAGCAAAGCAATGTGCCTGGTTGTGTGACTGTGTCAATAGGCACTGCAAGGCGTGGCAGGGATGTTGCAAGCATGTATGGAGACTCTCAGTAAGTAAGTGCTAAGAGGGCAAGCTAGAAACCATGAGATGCAGCCTGGTCGAATGTGTGAGCTGGGTTCCTGGGCCTGTGCACAAGAGTGTTTTTGCAGCAGCCTTTCAATTTTTGTTGCTAATGTGTCCTGAAATTCAGGCCTCAACTTTTGAAGCATCAGAAGTGGATCAGAGAGTTGCCATGAGAATCTTGAGGGATTGGCAACTATTGGTTGCTGCTCTCTGTGGCTGAAGGGTGGGTGCAACTGGTGTCCATGGATCATGCCCTCAAATGCTATTTGGTGCTAAGCAATATGGAGGGTCTTCACAGCCAGCAATGAGATTTGTCACTGGGTGCCAATTCTGAATTCCATGGCAAGAATTCTTGGTATCTAATTTGCTCGCAGCAGGTAGCAGAATAGGAAACTGCATATTAATGAGGTGAGATGTGCAGTTAATAAAGTCATTAACAAGCAACAATCCCCCTTAAATGGACAACTCACCATTGCAAAGTGAAAATTTTGCCTAGGCACCCACAGCTTAGTTAAAAGAGGCAGAGAATTGTTCCTAACATCGAGATAGATCTTGGTCTCTCAAGCAATTTTGTCATATTTCTCTCCATATATATATACCTATCGTATTAATGAGAAAATGGAAACCATCCCAAATACCATCGGATGAGAAATAGGCAGTAGGGCATCAGATTATATTCCCATGTGAATAACCCAGGTCATTTAGGTATTAGGATCAGGCATGCCAAAAATGCTAAAACAATTTTATTCACCAGAATTACACAAGAATGTAGTCAGATTTTCAAGGAAATGCCATACATGTCAGGTAATGGAAAGCACAACCCTCATTTAAACCTGTGCCTTTAATTTAATTTCAGCTTTTGAAGATTGAATATGACTCTGAACCAAAGACAGGAATAGGAATCAGTACCTTTGAATGATTATGCCATAATATTACCTGAAGCATTGCTTTTTGGAAAAATTACTGACAAAGTGATAATAGACAAGTGAGTTTAATGTTTTAGAAAATATGGGTTACCCAAAGAAATACAGTCAGATAGCAATCAAATTTTATGTTGCATATATTCAAGGAAATGTTGACCAACTTAGAAAGAAAACAAATTACATTTTCTGCTTATCATCCAAGTTCCAGAAGTAAATGTCCTACTTTGAGGACTATGGCTAGAGATTATTCTTAAGAATGTGTTAATGATTGGGATAAAGGAATTCCTTTGTCACTTTTAAGGATACTCCAAATGAATCTACAAGATTTAATCCTTTTAAATGAACATATTGAAGTGAGGTGAGAATTTTAATTAGTTGTTTACTTAATTTAAAAAATTGATGAAAGCTTCCAGTCGATTCTTCAAATCCGAAGAAATTGAGCAAAACATTCAAGTTGGCCAAAAAGCATTTGCAGACTTCTTGACAATGAATGACAACTAGATCAAAGATGAAGGCCAAAGTTCAAAATTTTGTTGTTGGAGACAAGATGTCAGTGTCTCCAGAGATTCATTACAAGTAGGTTTACATAAAATCAAAAAGAAACTCAATGATGTAAATCAATGATTTGGTTGCTTTTAGCCAAACTCAATGACTGTAAACATATTCCCATTAACACCCTGGGATCTGTAGTCACCTGCTTTCAGAAAAATGCTATTTAGGTCACTGTTCCAGAGGGGCTTTTCTACCTTGTTCCTTTTAAATAAAACCCTTCACAGGAATAACCAACAACACTTGCCTCTATTTGAAATCCAAATTCTGAAAATAATATATATCCAAGCTAGTGAAATCTTCTTTGCTGATTAGCATAAGTTTGCTTGGTATTTTTGCTAAGAAACCTAAATTCTTGGCAACTTTGTCTTTCCATTGATGCTAAGGATATGAAATACCTTATGTGAAAGTTACTGTGCCTTTTTATTTGGTAGGTATAAGATGTCAACTACTATAAAGCAATGTGCAGAGGGTACAGGCCTAGCAATAAACATTTCAGTCCTGCAGGTCAGTTTGTTGTTTTTCTATGACAAAATTGGTGGCTGCAAATCCAATAAGCTCTTTGTTAAGTGACAGGTTGGTTGTCACTATATATTTCAGGTGGCAGAATTGCTGACTACTTCCAGTGCTGTTTTGATGAATCAGATCACAGACAGGGAAATAATACCCTGTCCAATAATAGACTTTCCTTGGCGGTAATAGTGAAGGAGAATGTTAATACCATGGAACTTAAATTCCATGAGCCAACATCATCAGTAAAAAAAGATTGTCTAATCGGGATTGCATGATTTACGATACTAATGTACCAAAATATTTCACATTAAACCAATGAACATTATTCCTTTTTAATTTTGGTTCATAGAGTCATAGAGATGTACAGCACAGAAACAGATCCTTCGGTCCAACCTGTCCATGCCGACCAGATATCCCAACCCAATCTAGTCCCACCTGCCAGCCCCGGCCCATACCCCTCCAAACCCTTCCTACTCATATATCCATCCAAGTGCCTTTTAAATGCTGCAATTGTACCAGCCTCCACCATTTCCTCTGCAGCTCATTCCATACATGTACCACTCTCTGCATTAAAAAGTTGCCCCTTAGGTCTCTTTCCCCTCTCACCCTAAACCTATGCCCTCTAGTTTTGGACTCCCCCACCCCAGGGAAAAGACTTTGTCTATTTATCCTATCCATGCCCCTCATAATTTTGTAAACCTCTATAAGGGCACCCCTCAGCCTCCAGCGCTCCAGGGAAAACAGCCCCAGCCTGTTCAGCCTCTCCCTATAGCTCAAATCCTCCAACCCTGGCAACATCCTTGTAAATCTTTTCTGAACCCTTTCAGTTTCACAACATCATTCTGATAGGAAGGAGACCAGAATTGCACGCAAAATTCCAACAGTGGCCTAACCAATGTCCTGTACAGCCACAACATGACCTCCCAACTCCTATACTCAATACTCTGACCAATAAAGGAAAGCATACCAACCATCTTCTTCATTATCCTATCTACCTGCAACTCCACTTTCAAGGAGCTATGAACCTGCACTCCAAGGTCTCGTGGTTCAGCAACACTTGCTTTCCCAAAATGCAGCACCTCGCATTTATCTGAATTAAACTCCATCTGCCACCTCTCAGCCCATTGGCCCATTTGGTCAAGATCCTGTTGTAATCTGAGGTAACCCACTTCGCTGTCCACTACACCTCCAATTTTGGTGTCACCTGCAAACTTACTAACAGTACCTCTTATGCTCGCATCCAAATCATTTATGTAAATGACAAAAAGTAGAGGACCCAGCACTGATCCTTGTGGCACTCCACTGGTCACAAGCCTCCAGTCTGAAAAACAACCCTCCACCACAACCCTCTACCTTGAGCCAGTTCTGTATCCAAATGGCTAGTTCTCCCTGTATTCTATGAGATCTAACCTTGCTAATCAGTCTCCCATGGGGAATCTTGTCGAACGCCTTCCTGAAGTCCATATAGATCACATCTACTGCTCTGCCCTCATCAATCTGCTTTGTTACTTCTTCAAAAAACTCAATCAAGTTTGTGAGACATGATTTTCCACGCACAAAGCCATGCTGACTATCCCTAATCAGTCCGTGCCTTTCCAAATACATGTACATCCTATCCCTCAGGATTCCGTCCAACAACTTGCCCACCATTGAAGTCAGGCTCACTGGTCTATAGTTCCCTGGCTTGTCTTTACCACCCTTCTTAAACAGTGGCACCACATTTGCCAACCTCCAGTCTTCCGGCACCTCACCTGTGACTATCAATGAAAATGAATATTTTGAATCAGTACTTACTGTGGAAAAGGATATGGAAGATATAGACTGTAGGGAAATAGATGGTGACATTTTGCAAAATGTCCAGATTACAGAAGAGGAAGTGCTGGATGTCTTGAAATGGTTGAAGGTGGATAAATCCCCAGGACCTGATCAGGTGTACCCGAGAACTCTGTGGGAAGCTAGAGAAGTGATTGCTGGGCCTCTTGCTGAGATATTTGTATCATCGTAACATAGTATCAAATTCAAATATCATCTCCTCAGTCACTTTGAATATACAAAGGCAGCATATCTTGGTGGAATTTCAAAACATTCTGCCTCAAAGAATGCTGTGTTAGGTATCCTGGAGTCATTATGGGCAGAAGTAGGAGGCTGAGCAATATGGACCAAGGCGCGATTTGTGGCAGTATTGTGTAGGAGTCTGAAGAAACCTATCTTGATGTCAGGAACATCTCGCTCCATGTTTTACTCTTTTGAGAAGCATTGTGGTGAGTTTCTCATGGGGCAGTAGTGAGCTGCCAATTAACAGGGATTATTTCTTGTTGATTCTTTGTTATGGCTCAGTTTGCTTCATAAATATTCAGTTTTCTGTTTTACCAAACATGCTAAAAAAGCTAGACATTGCAAGATTTTTACATGAAAGTCCAAATGGGTACCTGGCAACTTCAGCTCTCTGCTTCCTGTGAAGGACCTCCATATTGAACACAAGGCAGCAACATCGAAGGACATGCTACATTGGCACTACGAGAGCACCCTGTACCCACAGATATTGGACCTGATTGTATGCCTACCTTTAAGAACACTCAAGGCACAGTGGTTAGCACTGCTGCCTCACAGTGCTAGAGACCCAGGTTCAATTCCCGCCTCAGGCAACTGTCTCTGTGGAGTTTGCACATTCTCTTCGTGTCTGCGTGGGTTTCCTCCAGGTGCTCCTGTTTCCTCCCACAATCCAAAGGTGTGCAGGTTAGGTGAATTGGCCATGCTAAATTACCCGTAGTGTTAGGTGAAGGGGTAAATGTAGGGGAATGGGTCTGGGTGGGTTGCTCTTCGGACGGTCGGTGTGGACTTTTTGGGCTAAAGGGCCTGTTTTGACACTGTAAGTAATCTAATTATAATTATAATCCTGATTCACCAATAGGATACTTCTGCATTTCAATACAATGTGTCAGATTGCACCAGCAACTATTATAATAAAGCAAAGAACTGTAGATGCTGGAAATTTGAAACATGAAACAAAGTATTTAAGAAAATTAGTAGGTCTGTCAGCATCTGTGAACAGAAAATGGAGTGAACCTTCTGTTTTTTTTTCAACTATCATTATAATGTTGCTGTGAGGACACTGTGAGCTTGGGGACACTCATGGATTGCACCAGATTGCATCAGGATGGGTGACAGCAAATAAGGAAAATGTTTCAGGCAATAGTGAGAGTGATAGATCATGAGTTTTGGTGGCAGATGGGTACAGTCAATGAGACAGAGTGAGTGTAAGGTTTTGGAGAGAAGATGGAACTTCAGCTGGCAAAGCGGAGAAGACTATTGACCTTCTTACATTGCTGTGCATTCTTCCAGATGCCTGAAACTGCTTTAACCCAGGTGAGAATCTCAGACTGGGCTGGCATGGTCTGATGCCGTGGCCTCCTCTGCAGGTCATGGGACAATGTGTACCACATTGTCCAGCAGGATCTTCACGTCACTGAATTACCCCTATCTGCGATGTGTAGGGCAAATGTCAGGCATCATAGCAGGCAGCTCCAGGCTGACTGCATTTGTCTAGGTGTACAATGGGCTTTAAAAAATGGCACAGGCAAATGGGATGTCAATGAATTCTGGTATATTTGCTGAGTGATGAGTTGTTCCAGGAACAACTGGGTCAGAATTGGATGTGAGACACACCCCAGGGGCATGGTAGGTAGTTAATCATAGAATCATCAATAGAATCCCTACGATGTGGAAACAGGCCATTCATTGAGTCCACACCAACTATCTGAAGAGCATCCCACCCAGACTTAAGCTATCCCTATAACCTTGCATTTCCTATAGCTAATCCACCTAACCTGCACATTCCTGGATGTGATGGGCAATTTAGCATGGTCAGTCCATCTAACCTGCACATCTTTGGACTGTGGCAGGAAACCAGAGAACTCAGGAGGAAACCCATGCCAACATGGGGAGAATGTGCAAACTCCAGACAGACAGTTTCCCGAGGCTGGAATCAAACTTGGATCCCTGGCACTGTGAGGCAGCAGTACTAACCACTGAGCCATCATACCACCATACCACCCTGACCGGGTTCCCTTATTGGGATGACCTTGGTAAAATACAAGAAATCCATTTGCCTGATAGTAGAAATCTCTTCAATAAACTTGATGCAATTAACACTTAGTCAAAAAAAGTGAGATTCAGCTCTAAGATCTCATCAATGATATAAGCATGTCAGTACTATGCAGGGAAGACAATGTGACACTCAGAGAAATGCCCTTAAAAGTTTTCAAATATTATCCCAAAGATGGGCGGCACGGTGGCACAGTGGTTAGCACTGCTGCCTCACAGCGCCTGAGACCAGGTTTCAATTCCCGCCTCAGGCGACTGACTGTGTGGAGTTTGCACATTCTCCACATGTCTGCGTGGGTTTCCCCCGGGTGCTCCGGTTTCCTCCCACAGTCCAAAGATGTGCAGGTCAGGTGAATTGGCCATGCTAAATTGCCCATAGTGTTAGGTAAGGGGTAAATGTAGGGGCATGGGTGGGTTGCGCTTCGGCGGGTCGGTGTGGACTTGTTGGGCCTAAGGGCCAGTTTCCACGCTGTAATGTAATCTAATTATAAATGACAATGAAAATACACTGAAATATGCAGTGTAATTAGGAAGTTTAGTAAATAAATTCAAAAGCAGAGTTGAATGCCCAATAGCAGTGTTCTGAAAACAGGATAGCATTGACAATTCTGTGAGTTATTTAAATTTTTGATGATGGTAGGGATAAGGTTAACTGGCAGCCAATGATACAGGAAGTTCTCCTATAACGGTGTAGCTGCGTTCCATGAAACCTTGTTTAATAGAAAATGGCTTAACAGAAATAATGGGGTCAATGGGAAAAGTGGGGTTAGGGACAGACCAGCAAAAAAATATCAGTCTCAATCGCTCAAAAATCACCCAAAAGCCTAACACAAAGTATAACACAGCGTGAATGAAAGTTTAATTCATATTTATTTATGGAACAAAAGCAAATTTAACATATTACATTGAAAAAATATTGTTAATGCAGGGACAGAGGGTCATCATCATCACCAGCTTCAGGTGCAGTTGTGGTTGTGGAAGTGGATGGTTGTGGTTGATTGAATTCTGACTGTTTCTTGGGGGTTGGTTTAGATTGTGTGACATGCAGATACAAGAACAAATTAGAAAGGCAAATGGTATATATCAGGGCAATGCAGTCCTGCAGGAATTAAACAGGACTCATACAAGAATTATACAAGAATATTCTTGTTTCAGACGGAGAGCAATGAGCATTCATAAGTTTAATTTTTATGATGAAGCTGCTCAATGTACCTCTCATGCACTGACAGCAGCTGACATCGGAGCATGCGTAGAACAAATGCGTGCGGAATGATCGCCGGTGGAGTTGTGCTATTGTGAACAGTGGTAAGCGTTCCCAAAAGTACCATTCCCTAACTCTTCAGCAATGTTATAGCCAAATCGTGCTGAGGAAACACGCTTTATACAAGTATCACCTGTATTCGATTTAACATTTTTATGTTCCTATAATACTCAATGGATAATATTATTTAAATTGAAGAACAACTTTTTAACATCTAAAGCACTTTACAAAAGTATAAGGAGGCTAGAATTTGACACAGAGTCAAACGGAGATAAAAAAAATTTAAGGAGGGAGTTCATGGCAAAGGGTCGAGATATCTGAAGGCAGAACTACCAATGGTGGGGGGAAGACAGTGTGGGCTGCAGAAGATCTCCAAGTTAGAAGAGTGCAGAGTTCATGGAGGACTATTACACTGGATGAGATAACAGAGTTTGGAAGGGCAAACATCACTGACACACTCAAACATGAGAATAAGAATTTAAATTTGAAGTATTGATGGAATAGAGATAAAAAAAACAGGTATGTGCTGTGAGAGTAAGGCAAATCATAGATTAGAATACAAGGAGCAGAGTTGTTGAGGTTTGAATACAGGAGCCAAGTAGAGAGAAAATTAGAATAAAAATCTCTGAAGGTAACAAATGCTTGGATATAAGGTTTCATCAATAGAGACCTGAAGCAAGGGCAAAGACACTGCTGCAGAGGTGGAAGGAAAATAAAAACAAAATTACTCACAACTTCATCTGTGTCTTCCCACTCCACCTCTGAAATATCCACACTGTTGTAATTTGGTTTTGGCTTTATTTTTTTTCCATCTTTGTACTAGAATTAATAAGAATGAATTATAATACATCCAGAGGCACATTTATAGTAGAACAGACAAATTTATGGAAGAAACATGGCACAATGTATTGAACTCAAATGTATTTTGCCACAGTACTACACAATTGTCCTCTAACAATTCCATTTCATACTAAGTTCTCGCCATTTGGTATCTGGATGGAGAAAGGAAGAGTTAAGCAAAGATTCCCCAACAGGAACAAGCGAAAATGACTAAAGCCAGTTTTGTAAATTTCCTAATGGTAGATTACAGAACAATACTGATAAGGACTTGAGCCTTTCTGTTAGCATCTATTTTGGGATATAAGTAGCCTTATACTCCAAAATAGCCCTTACTCTGCTAGTGCACATTTATGGTAGTGAAATGCACTGCACATGATCATCAGAAGGATGCAAAGTAAGCATGTCATGATGTCAGTATGCAAATGTTGATGTGACTCTTGTAACAATCCCACTTGATGACAAGTCAGATCTGAGAGTGAAACCTAGCTTGATTGATCATAATTTTAATTTTTGTGGATGGTTACTATGGTAGTTCATCACTTAAAACATCTACGCAAAGCTAAAGTTTTTATTTAAAATGAGCCCAAGTTATTGTATAAAAGAAAAAGAAATGATACATAAGACAGTTTAGAAGGATCTTAACATAAAATGAAACAAAGTCAATTTGTTTCTCAGTTATATCCTTTATAGCTGCTCAATGCCAGTAAAGTGGTTTTCCAATCTTAACTCTTCATTTCTTATTGAACTGTCTTTTTCTAAGGCTGACACCCTTCTTTCCAATTTTGCTTACCTAAGCCTCTTAATTTCTGACGGTTTGAAAACTCATATAAATGTGGAGACTTTAAAAACTAAACACTTCTGCTAAGGAAAAACTTCTCTCTTGAATTGAATTTTAAAAAAAACAATGCCCTCTGATCTGTTTTCTCTATATGTTGAGTCAGTTCAATTTTATAAATATTTTGTCATTTAATTCACAGGTATCCTGCTAGGTACTTGACTTAAATCATGTCTTATTTAGGAATCATGTCTTTGTTCCCTGTTCCAAATGACTTTCTGACATCTTTTAAACAAAGCTAGCTTCATAGAACTGAAACCCCAATTCTAGTTTTACCTTTACTTCAAAATCCAAATCCCAAATTTTAACAGTAACTCATACTTCCCTAGGACACTCCAAAAAGCCATTTTTAATGACAAACACCTAGCTACTACACTCTTACACTACAACTGAAAAAGCATAAATCAGCAGGACATTTGTGGTATTTTCAGTCATTTTTGTAGCTGTTTCATGTTGTAAAAACCTACAGTACATAGTGTAACAGGTGCTGAAGCAGTTTTATTTTGGCAATGTAAAGACTTTTGCACAAACCATTTGTATCCTGACATGGATGCACAAATTGTATTTCCTCTTGCAATATAGAATTATGGAGAACAATTAGACATCACACAAACCACAGCAAGTTGCTAGAAGAGTGAGGGGGAAAGCAGGAGGGCATCCACAAAGTGTGTTAAGAAGAATGGGAAGAATTTAATGCCACACCAATTGGCAGTGTTGTGGGGAAAAACACCAGTCTCGGAGTCAGAATTGGGGTTCAATGACAGAGTTTATTGCACAAGCAAATACCGGAGCTCCGGGGAGAGAAAGACACCAACAGCACAGTGGTCAGCTGTGAGTCTTCTCGTGACCCGGAGCACATGTCAAGAAGCTTTTATACATCTTGTGATACAATAGGTCAGCGATGAGATGATTGTCTCTGTAACATGGTTTGTTTATGGCAACCATTGCAGAATCGTTGATAGTTTCGATAAGTTCTTTGACAGTTCCAGCGTAGCCTTTGTTAATTTCCATGTGGTCATTATTAGTTTCAGTGTAGACATTATCAGTTTCAATGTCTGCGCAGAGGTTCATTGCTGTAGTAATGGGTGCTAATCGCTCTTCCTGAGAAGGATGATTACTGCAGCCCTGGCTATTAGCATTTCGTATTGAGTCTGTATCAAGCTGTTAGCATTTCGGCAGGCAGTGTTCGTTACTCATGTGTATTCTCTCCCCCACCCACCTTAAGCTAATCAGCTGGCTTATGAGTACATTGTGCTGGCATTCTGGTGGCCCCAGACAGTGCCTGTAACTGCTCTGCTGTTTTTCTCCATATTATGATCTGGTGGATATCTTATCTGTGAAGTTGGCCAACTGATGGCTGAGCTACCATCTTGTGTGTCTGTGTGCCTAGTGTCACCCACCGCGTGCCATCTCCCTCTTCACTCCCCCCTTTGTGGTCAAGGAGGCGACTTTGGAGATCTCCCGCAGACCATCCAATTTAAATGTCGAGGTAGGTCATTTCTAGGACCTTGCCCTCCCGAAGGGTCTCATGGAATGCCAGTTTTGTTGGGGGATTTTTTGTGGTGACACTCGCTGCTGGTACAGTTCTTGTCAGTAGCAACTTACAGCAGAGCTTTAAACACCCGAGGCCCACACAGAATACCAGCATGAGTGCAATGAGGAGAACTATCCTGTGTGCCAAATAGGGTCCCCAACATTTACCTATCAACCAATTTAGCCAGCAGTCTGTAATTGTGGTTCCCTGTCAAAAACTGTCTAGCCGGTCTTGGATATTCTTGATGGCTTCTGTAATATTATAAGAAGCATCAATAACATGGGCAATACAATTGTCACCAATAATTGTACAAACCTCCCCTTTGCTGTGATAATCCACCTTGCTGTGTGTAGAATCTGAGTTCAGCCAGCTCTTTGTTAATTGCTTCCAGAACTTTTGAGGTACTATTGCCTAGGATAGTCAGGCCACATACAAGATAATTTTGGTTTTTAGTGCACCCAAAGATAGAGATCCCAGAAATCCATATCCCAGTGATGACCCCAAAGTGGTGGGGGCTTGCCAGTCAGCACGGAACTCCTGACTGATGGAGTCGGTCACTATCCTTCTCCGAATGTCCCCCAAAGGGGCATGGTACAGTAAGGGGTGCAATTGTCCCTCTGCGAACAGATTTGGGAAGTCTGGGGTATCTGTTGCATAAGTCCCCTTAAATAGGAAAACAAATCCCATCGCCGCTCGGTAACAGATATTGTCCTATCTACCCATGTCACCCCCGACTCCCTGCGTCTAAAATTCCCTTAGCTGGGTTTTCTCCCATATCCCTGACTATTACCATGGACCAACTTGGAGGTAAAAGAACTGTCTCCCACTTTGCCCTTCTCATTTTGGAAACGGCCCTCAGTTTCCCTGTGTTTTGCATCTCTACTGGGGTATGTTTAGTGTGTTCATTACTATGGACTTACTAACCCTAATGGCCAAAACAGCACCTTGGCAACCTGGTGACTACAGGCTCTTCTGTAGTTGAATAGTACCCTACGGGCCTTCTCCTGTTACCGTGGTCATGGGTGACCACTGCAGAGTAAACTCCTGCCTTGTTATTACAGTGGATGTGAAACTCCTTGCTGGGATCTGGCAGCCCTAGCCCGGGGTCCGATATGAGCCGATTTGTGAGATGACTATATGCCTCCTCCTGTTCTGGCCCCCAGGTTACAGGTTCCAAGGAAGGCTTGCTTCCTTTAATTAATCTCTGGACTGGTTCAGCCAATTTTGCGAACTCGGGTATAAAGTTCCGACTGTAGTTGAATAGCACTGTAACCTTTCTGACTCCCTTGACAGTGGCAGGTAGTGACATCTGTTGGATTGCCTTCTTGCAGTTGTTTGGTATTTCTTTAAGTCTCTGGGATATGAGGTGTCCCAGGTATAAGACTTGTGCTTTGCCAAGCTGTGCCTTTGTGGGGCTGACTTTTAATCCTGTGGTTGCCATTTCCTGTAATACTGAACATAAAGCTTCCTGGTGTCCTGACTCAGACTCTGAGGCAATTACTACGAAGACATGACGTCTTCATTCTCCATAATCCACTATGCCAGCTGTACTGAGCCAGCATGGAAAATGGAAAGGTACGTACTGGTGTCTGGGATAACCTTGCTGATGACATAGCTAATGGCTCAAATGTATAAATCATATCTTTTTTTTCCATTTATTCATGGGATGTGATTACTGCTGGTAAGTTCAGCACATCTGCTCAGTCATTGCATTCATTGCAAAGTCTATAAGCAAATAGCAATGCCTATACAGACCTGTGTACATCTTGCAGACAAAGACAACAAGCAACAAAAGCATCAAAAACCATTCTAACATAGAAAAATCTTAAGAAGGAGCGCTGGACAATTTGAGAACACACTGACATGTCACAGTCTTATGGTCTGGTTAATTTTGCAAGTGACAGCTCTGGTGCAAAATATAGAAATAGCTTGAAGAGGAATGTTCCAAATGTTCTTCATACAGTTCATTGTTCTAAGTAAATGATCTTATTGGTAACTAATCACAAATTCAGTAACTGTTACTTATACATAAACCTATTCATTTTACACTAAATAGAGTTGTTATTTAAGAAAAGGGAATGTCATAATAATGCATTGTTAATTTGTTAAAATAATCACTTAAATATATGCCCAAGCAGATATTATGTCATCCAGTAAGTGATGCAATATCACGCTCCTTTCCTGTTGTACTGTCAATTATCATGTGCAAGCTGAAACAACAGAAGTCTCCATTAAAACTCTACATCCAACCTTTATTCTTCTCCTTCAGCTTTTTTTTTAATCTAGGAAAAGATGATACAGCAAAACCAATACAGATCAGCGAGCCCAGGGGTGATAGCTGAACAAGACTTGGGTCAGTAAGGACACGGGCAAGAGTTTTGGATGAGCTCAAATTTAGAGACCACAGAATGGAGGGATGGTCAGATGGTATTGGAATAGTCAAGTTTAGGGATAACAAAGGCTTGGTGAAGAGTTTAGCAGCAGATGAGCTGAAATAGGAATCAAGTAAGGTGATTTTACAAAGGGCCCAGGATGTGGAGGTGCCGGTGTTGGACTGGGGTGGACAAAAATGCCTTCATCTGATGAAGGAGCAGTGCTCCAAAAGGTTGTGATTTCAAATAAACCTGTTGGATTATAACCTGGTGTCGTGTGACTTCTGACTTTGTTACAGAGGGAAAAATAGGCAATTTTAGTGATGTCTCATATACTTGGTCAGAAGTTCATTTCAGGATTAAACGAGTTGTTAACAGACTGGTTTAGTATCAGATAGTTAGCTTAGGCAGAGACTGAAGAGAGCTAGGAAATGGAAGTAGGATTAGAGACTAAAATCTACTGTTTTAGGCTCGTCAATGTTTAACTGGATGAAATGCATGCATTTCCTTAACTGGATGTTGGGCAAATAAGCTGATAATTTACCAGTAGCAGAGGAGTCAAGAAAGATGGCTCTCAGATAGAGCTGGATACCATTTGAATGTGAAAACTGACACTATTAATTTGAATAATGCCAGGGAGGACAGCATGAAGAAACAGGAGAAGGCCAAAGAGAACTAGTGGCAGACACCAAAGGTATCAGTAGAGGAAGAGGAGGGGAAACCATTGAAAGAGATAGTTTGGCTATGATTAAACAGATCAAGAATGCAAGCTTGTTAGAAATTTTGCTCTTCTATCCATTATGTGGTCAGCCAATTAGATACCTCAACGCTTTAAGATAAAGAGCCTCACCTCTGCCCTTGAACCCCACCCCCCCAATTGCAACAAGGGCAGAACCCCCCACAAGTCCTCACATTCCACCCCACCAACCTCTGGATATATCACATCATTCCCTGCCATTTCCACCACCTACAAACAGACCCCAGGAGATACATTACCCTCCTCACCCTTACCTGTGTTCCAGAGAAACCATTCCCTCTGTGGCTCCCTTGTGAAGTCCACAACCCCCACCAACCCACCCTCTATTCCAGCACCTTCCCCTGCCACCACAAGAAGTACAAAACCTGCACCTACATCTCCCTCCTCACCTCCATCCAAGGTCCCCAAGAATCCTTCCACATCGGACAGAGATTTACATGTACTTCCACACACATTATCTACTGTGTCCATTGCTCCCAATGTGGTCTCCTCTACATTGGGGAGATAGGAGACCAACTTGTGGAACATTTCAGGAACATCTCTGGGACACATGCATTAAACAACCACACCACCCCATGGCTGAACACTTTAACTCCCTCTCCCACTCCACCAAGGACATGCAAGTCCTGGGCCTCCTCCACCGCCAAACCCTGACCACCTGACGGCTGGAGGAAGAACACCTCATCTTCCACTTTGGGATCCTCCAACCACATGGGATCAATGTGGATTTCACCAGTTTCCTCATTTCCCCTCCTCCCACCTTATCCCAGATCCAACCTTCCAACTCGGCACTGCCCTCTTAAACTGTCCTACCTGTCCATCTTCCTTTCCATCTAACCATTCCACCCTCCTCTCTGGTCTATCACCTTCACCCCACCTTCATCTGCCTATCGCATTCTCAGCCACCTAACTCCCAGCCCCACTCCCCACCCTCCCATTTATCTCTCTGCCCCCTTGGGCCACAAGCCTCATTCCTGATGAAGGGCTTATGCTCGAAACATCGATTCTCCTGCTCCTCGGATGCTGCCTGACCAGTTGTGCTTTTACAGCACCTCACACTTCGACATTGATCTCCAGCAGCTGAAGTCCTCACTTTCTCCTTTAAGATAATGGCCTGATTTCAAAAAGGGAACAAAATTGCATTGAAATGCTGCTCTTCATCAAAGCAAGATTTGAATTCTCACATGGTCTGTGATCCACTGTTCCCGTCCAGTTGGGGAACACATCAGCGTCCCGGGGCATTCAACCTCAGACCTTCAGGTGACCATCCTCTAAGGCGAATTTCCGGACAAGCAATAACATAAAGTGGCCAAGCAGAGGCTGATAGCGAATTTCGGTACCCACGGGAATGGCCTCAACCAGCACCTTGGGTTCATGTCACACTATTGGTGACCCCACTGCGCTATATACTCTCTCGCTCACACACACACACTTCTACATACTTACACAGACCTTCTCTCATACATATGCACATGTACCCATGCACAGACCGTCTCACAGGCTTGTACCCCATCACACACACACACACACACTTGATCAAGCTTACTCACACACACACACTCACTCTGTCTCTCCTGCACATGCACACATATAACTTCATAGGGTGAATATGTATTTGCAGAATTACATTTTATTTTGCTCAAAAACTGCATAAATCTGTGTACGTCCTATAAGTTTATAAGTCCTACTTTAGAAATAGAACCAGTTTGGCTCAACATTGGGACACAGGCAGATTTAAACTCACACCTTTAATTGATTGTCTGAGCTGAGAAGGCACCTATTGTTAGAAAAGCTGAAGCTATCTTGAGAATGAAACTTAGATGGAGTTCTGAGGTTTACATATTAAAGAATCAAAACTAGCATATCCCATTCTAAAAGATGGAAGACATAATCTAAAATTTGTTTAATATGTCATTACAGTCCATGACCCTGTAACCCGTTTGCTACAAATTTTGTGTCTTGTGGTCCTGTTCCACAATCACCGGATGAAGAGGCAGTGCCTCAAAAGCTAGTGCTTCCAAATAAACCTGTTGGACTACAACCTGGTGTGTGATTTTTAACTGTGTTTCAGAGGTGATATATGAGCTTAGCACAGATTCACAGCTGTGCTTTTTTTCACTCATACTAACCAAGGGAAAGAAAAACAGAAAATGCTGGAAATACTCAGCAGGTGAGGTTGATTTGGAGGAGAAACAGAACTAATGTTTCAAGTAAATGATTCTGTCACCCAAACATGAACAAAGGTTTGCTTATTCTGCAGAACTTCCCCATGCTTCTGGGTTGTCACAGAGACACTCAATGCTTCTCTTCATAGATTATGAGCACTGCTGGCATTTGACGTGTATTTCTAATTAAAATTCAGAAGGTGGTGAGCAGTTGTCTTCTTGAACTGTTATAGTCCATACAGTATAGATGCGCCCACAATGCTGTTAAGGAGTGAGCTCCAAGATTTTGACCTAATAACAGTGAAGGAATGGCAAGATATTGCATCATAGAAAGGAACTTCAAAGGAATCCTTATTCTTAAAGAAAGAACTGACTATGGATTTGGATGGTTTGTCAAGGGATTCTTGGTGGATTGCTGCATGACATCATATAGATGGTATTCTGGATCAGTGGTGCTGGAAGAGCACAGCAGTTCAGGCAGCATCCAAGGAGCTTCTAAATCGACGTTTTGAGCAAAAGCCCTTCATCAGGAAGGACTTTTGCCCGAAACGTCGATTTCGAAGCTCCTTGGATGCTGCCTGAACTGCTGTGCTCTTCCAGCACCACTAATCCAGAATCTGGTTTCCAGTATCTGCAGTCATTGTTTTTACCATCATATAGATGGTACACAATGCTTCCACTGTTTTGGAGGGCAGAATGTTTAAGGCAGCAGATAGGAAATTGACCACACAGGATACTTTGTCCGAGATGATAGAGCTTCTTGTCGGTTGTTGAAGCTGCACTAATCCAGACAAATAGAGAGTATTCCATCCCACTCCTGATTTATACCTTTTTGATGCCTAAGATTTGTGTATCAATCAGAAGCTCACTAACCGAAGAACTTACCAGTCTCTGATCTCCTCATGTAGCCACAGTATTTATGTAGCTAGTTCAGATCAGTTTTTGGTAAATAGTAACTCCCATGAGGTGGGGAGTTCATTGATGGTAATGCCACTGACTGTCAAAGAGAGACTGTTAGATTCTCTCTTGTTAGAGATGGTCATTCCTTAGCACACAAATGTTCCTTGCTAATTATTAGATCAAGCCTGAACCTTGTTCAGATCCTGCTGCATATGAACATAGATGGTTTGAGCATCTGAAAAATGAGCAATTATCAGCAAACATCCCCACTTCTAACCTGAAAATGGAGGGAAGGTCATTGGTGAAGCAGCTGAAGATGGTTGGGCCTAGAACATTATCCTAAGGGCCCCCTGCAGAGATGTCTAGAGATGACTGACCTCCAATAAGCAAAATCATCTTGATTTTAATCATGTATGACTCTAACAAATGGAGATGATCCACCCAAAATCCCAGTGACGTTAATTTTGCTCAGGCTCCTTGATACTAAATTTGGTTAAATGCTACCTTAATGTCAAGGGCAGTCATGTTGGTCTTACATCTGGTGTTGAGCTCATTTATTCTTGTTTAGACATATGCTAGTAATGAAGTCAGGATCTGAAAGTTTCTAGTAGAACCTCAACTGGTTAGGCTAGTGCTGTGTAAGTGCTGCTTAATACTGCTAACAATACCATATTCCATCATTTTGCTGGTGATCAAGAGGAGAATGTCAGGAATATAATCAGCCAGATTAGCTTTGCTTTTAAACCCTAGCACATTTTTAGGTATGCGCTATTGCTTTTTGTATTGGTTGGTCAGGTGCTGGGATAGAAATGTCCTGCACAATGTCGGGGAGGTTACCAGGGCCTTTACTGTAACTAGTGCCTTCAGCTGGTTCTTGACACCATGTGAAATGAGTCATATTGGCTACAGACTGGCCTGAGGTTAAAAAAAATCTAAACCAAGGTTCTTTTTAAGATAAAAAGGATTTAAGTAATGAAAACTGAATTAAGCCACTTTTACAAGTTTCAAGGAATGTTTTATTTGTGCCATAACTGTACTCCAATCTTTATGCTCATAAACTTCTTCGGCAATGTTTGTTTGAGGCAACATAAGTCTGCAGCACTGCACTGGAAAAAACATTCCAAAAATATCAGCAATAAAAAAGGAACACACTTCATCTCTATAATGAAGCAGTTTGCAAAGGTGATAAATTTGTCATTCACCACCCAACTCAAATTTTAATAAACTTTATTCCAAACTTCACCATATCTGTGAATTCTAACAATTGGAGCATGAGAGATTGCAATAGAAAGATTTGGAGGAAACACCATGATTAAAGTAACGCCTTATGTCAAATAAAATGCACAGAGGATATGGATTGATTGCAGTGTGAATGTCTAATCTCAACCATTAGGGAAACCAGAATAACAGAAGATTCTCACTTACATATGGTATTTGGAATAGGATATTTGGAACAGGAAAACAATGGCTGAGAAATTCTCAAAGTATTTTGCTCTGCTTCCCTAGTTTTTTTTGGATATATGCCAGAAACTCTTACCAGCACGTCCAAGGCAATCTGATTAGCAACAAAAACAGAAGCTGCTGGAAAAGTTCAGCAAGTCTGACAGCATTTGTGAAGAGAAGTCAAATTTAATGTTTAGGGTCCAGTGACCATTCCTCACTAGCTAGTCAGAAGCTCAAAACATTGAAGTTAAAATAAATACAGAAAGCTATGGATGAATTTGTCCCTCTTTAGTATACATATTGTGATATGCATATCACAATACATATTGTGCCTGGTCAGCTTGAGGTGGCAGCATACCCTCCTTAGTCCATCACTTGAATGATTGAAGCATCTGGCCACATCAGCACCACACTGCTGTCTTCTACTTAAGGTTGCTGGCTGCCTCTTTATTGAGAAGGGGAGCCCTATTGTGTTGTTCAGAAACCATATGTAACCAGCTTAGTCTTTTAAAAACGTGATGTGAAGGTGCTGGTTTTGGATGGGGTGGATGAAGTAAATAAATCACACAACACCAGATTACAGTCCAACAGGTTTATTTGGAAGTACTAGCTTTCAGAGCGCTACTCTGATGAAGAGCAGCATTCTGAAAGCTAGTACTTCCAAATGCCCAATGCACCACAAACTCCAGAATTAATGACTCAAGCCTAAAATACAAATTCTGCACATTTGCCTCATACAGCTTACGATACGACCAGCCTATTGTCTTTCTCTCTGTCACTACAGTCCTCCAGCTATTCAACTGTGGGAGGCTCACACCCAAAAACAATGTAACACAATAACTGTTGCCTTTTTGTCTTTCAGGAAAATGTGGCATAAAATAGAAAGAAGCATAGCAGAACCAGTTGAGGCCAAAGATTTGTGTGTCAGAACCACAGACTAAGTGGGGCCTGCAGAGTTGTCCATAAACTAATAATTTGTAACATTTGTATAACTTATAGATTTCAAGTGATTGGATTTAAAATAGCCAGTAGCTCACCTTTAAGAAAGCTTTTGCTGAAAATGTTTTAAATAAAATTGAGAATGGTATTACCTACAAAAATAAGGTTCTGTAATTTGGATAATACCTGGAGCTGGAGTGCATATAGTGAGATAGCAGGAACAATTGTACTGCAGCCAAAGCAGGGAGGAAGGTAACAATGATGGAAGCTCAACACCAAGAATGAGGGTGCATATTGTGATGCAGAATAATCAAAAGAAGACTTCACTGGGGTGGGCTACAGAAGAAGGCTGATAGGTACATATATAGAATCACTTAATAGTTTGGAAGCTTGCCAAATAACCAACCAAATAACATTCCAAATGACCAACCAAAGGTCAGCACATCTTGAAACCATCTTTTCCAGCATGGAAAAGGTAATCACATTGACAAACTCATAGATGGAGTAGATCTTGAAGCAGAGTCTGATGACTAATGTCACAATGTCCATCACAGTATAAGGAATATGCATTTGACATGTTGTTAATTGGTGTTCAACCAATGTCCTCAATGTCCTATAATCTCAGCAGCTTCAATAAAAACTCAAACTGCCTAACCGTGCCTTAATATAGAGAGGTACCAGTGCATTCACTGCTGTATTTACATTCAACATCAGGATTACAGCAGTAACTGTGTCCTCTTTACAATACTGGGAAGAGAACATCCCATTCCACAAAAGCTAGTTCTTGACTAACCCCACTTCCACTTCCACTTCGGGCATAAGCCATTCCTGAAGAAGGGATTATGCCCAAAACGTCGATTCTCCTGTTCCCTGGATGCTGCCTGACCTGCTGCGCTTTTCCAGCAACACATTTCCAGCTCTGATCTCCAGCATCTGCAGACCTCACTTTCTCCACTTCCACTTCTGCCTGATCTGCATTCACTAACAATACAAAACTTGCTGATCTGACTGAATTTGGAGACAGGAGGAAGTGATCTGCAAGGTGACATTATGTTGAGCCAAACTCAGTAAAGGCTTCAGATAAATCAACAAGAAGCAGTAGACAAAATGGTATCATAGCACTCTTGGAATCTGTTGTCCAACAGATTAGTTGGAGAGTTATCTGCAGGTATGGCCTCCTGTTGAGTCATTTTTCCTCACAAACTCCTTCTTCTGGACGTTATACTAGATTTGTGAATCCTCCAATCATTCTCCAAATTACCATGATACCAAGAGGCAGGAATACTAGGTTGCTCATCTCTTGAAATTACCACATTTGCACAACTTCTTAAACTATCAAAAAACACTTTAGTATTAAACTCTTGTAAACCATTAAAACTTTTGGTAAGTATGAAAGAATGCCCAAGACATGTAGAATTACAGAAACAGCTAGGATATATAAACAGCTACTAGTTAATCATCCCTTTGAATGGTGTCAATGGGGTTTTCTTGAATGCACGTTCAAGTATGTGAAGTCAAGAGTATACATGTGGACTGGAGTGTAAGGCTTCAAAAATGGCATGCTGGTGCTAAATCAGCATTGTACTCAGGTTGATGCCACCAATTCTGCTGAAGTCTAGTGGTGGAAATGTGTTGCTGGAAAAGCGCAGCAGGTCAGGCAGCATCCAGGGAACAGGAGAATCGACGTTTCGGGCATAAGCCCTTCTTCAGGAATGAGGAAAGTTTGTCCAGCAGGCTAAGATAAAAGGTAGGCAGGAGGGACTTGGGGGAGGGGCTTCGGAAATGTGATAGGTCTAGTGGAACTTATGAGAACATGCAAATCCATTTACCAAACTTTTCACATCAGAAGTGTGTGCATTGCGAGGGGCATCCTTTTGGAATTTTAAGAAGCCACTTAATGACCTAAAAGATGGCGGCTATTTATCCCAATTGTGTGTGCAGTGTAGTGATTGTAATAGCCAGGTGTCCCTCATAGATTATGAGTTCTCTGACTGGGGCTGTTAATCTGTCTAATCGGACAGCCCTGGCTGATAGATAAGAAGAGTATCAGTCATCTTGTTCTTTCTCAGAACTGGCTCTGAGGTAACTGGATCAATGTCAAGGACTTTCCATGTGTAAATAATTGGTGACTTAGTGACAGGATAGCCTCTCTAGAGTTATTTCATGCAGTATTTCTAGTTATCTCATTTTGGCTTTATATACACTGCTATATTCAATTAGAAACCTTTGCCCTCAATTTCAGAATGCAGCCTGAAAAGGCCTTTCTAACTTATAAGAAAGAAATTCCTTAATATACATTTGAATGCGTATATTTACTGATATACAACATACCTTTGCTATTACCTTAATATCCGCAAAGAAAACCCTGGCAACACTGTATGCTAAACACACATTAATGGGAGGTAAGAAGAAGTAATTTTGTTTGCAAAATATTTATTTAACATAAAATGATGTACCAAAGTCATCCAGCACTGCATTCACATTCAATACCAGGTTTATAGCAGTCACTCTGCCACTTTTCTGCTGAGAAAGCAACATCCCATACCTGAAAAGCTATTTCTTTCAATATACCTTCTTATACCTCTTCCTGATCTGCATTCACTAACATTACAAGACTTACTGGCCTGACAGAATTTGAAGAAGAGAGGAAATGGACTTCAAGGAAAAGTGACATTGAGCCTGGCTCAGTAAAATATCCAGGTAACTCTGATTTTGTAAATTTTGCTCTTTGTTTGCAACAGAGTGTAGAAGATTAATCAACAATTCAGGGAGACCTCTGAACAAATTAGAAAACTTAGAAAGTGTGAAAGGGCTTCCTCAAAGTGGTTTCTGAAACAGATATCCAATTATTTATTTTATTGTTTACTGTCAATATGCATTTAACCCTTTAAATTGCAGTTGAAATCTTTAAAAGATGTCACCACACGTTATTTCCCAGCCTTTGTCATCCGCAATTCTTTACTATATGACCAAAGAATACAGACTGTTAAATAACATTTAGTATTTATCCCTTTCAAGAAAGTCAGTCTTTCCTTCTCTGTTATCCCCATTGCACAAAATGGTTTGCATCAATATAAAATGACAAGATTACTTACTAAAGGTCGGAGATCAGGATGGGCCAGTATGTAACCATTATTGGTATTCAGGAATGCATAACCATGGACTCCAAGCTGCAATATGTTAAAGGGAATAACAATTTAAAAAGCAATTTAACAACAATATTTGCTCTAGACAACGTTTTTCGTATTATGTGTCTTTGAGTTCAGTGGGTGCAAGAAAGGGAAGTTGCTAGCAGCGGAACTGGTTGAATGAAAGTAGAATACCAGCAATGAAATAAATCCAGTAAGATAGAAAAGTACCAGTATGAACTAAGGGCCAGTATATCAATTTGAATCTCAAGTGACAAAATGAGTTGTAAAATAGATGAACTGGAGAGAAACAGCAACTCAGCTAACTAGTTAGAGTGAAGGGGCAAGTGATTCTGAGGAGGGAAAATTGACTGTGATGCATTTGAGTAAACTAGATCTGATTGGTCTCTTGTAAACCTAAGAAAGCTAAATGCTTTGGATTTCCTAATTTTTGAATACTAATCGACAACTTGTAAAATGTATGAGTGTTTCTTCAGGACTATGAAGGTGTGTGGTTTATCATAGAATATATCAGAGCTGAAAATGTGTTGCTGGAAAAGCGCAGCAGGTCAGGCAGCATCTAAGGCTCAGGAGAATCGCGTTTCGGGCATGAGCCCTTCTTCAGGAGAAGGGCTGAAGAAGGGCTCATGCCCGAAAAGTCGATTCTCCTGCTCCTTGGATGCTGCCTGACCTGCTGCGCTTTTCCAGCAACACATTTCCAGCTCTGATCTCCAGCATCTGCAGTCCTCACTTTCTCATAGAATATTTCTGTCAGGTTGATGGTAGAATATTTAGAATGGTGGACACTTTACATAATGATGGCTGCTATAGTTTGAGCCAGTGGACCTGGTTCTGTCTCATAAGAGGGGTTTTTTTTGCAATAAAAAATGTATTTACTTTCCATTAAAAATTCCATACTCTGATGCCCAAAACTGAAAGTCTAAAATTTGAATTGCTAAAAAAGTGAAGATTTTAAAGGCTCAAGAAAGATTATAAATAATTTCAACCTTCAGAAAGCTGGCTGGGAAACAAATAACAGGGGAGAACAAAGGGGTATCAATCAAAACACAGCCCGAAATAGTGTCTGTTGGCCAATATTGGAGGAGTGCTATCCTGACCCGGAGGAGACTTGCCCTTCCTGATGCTCAAAGCAACCATCCCCATCATAAAACAGTGGTCAAAGTTTGCCAGAAAGAAGTGACTGGGTTCAAACAGTATCTATTTAGGAACAGATATGAAAGAAAATAGTACACTTAAAGGAATCTAGGAAGATAATGCTACCCTAAAATATCATGTATTAGGTAGCTTTTCAAGTTTTCACAGTGTAAGTCAAAACTTTGCAGCAAAAGTATCCTCACATTGCGACAGGCTGGGCTTCAAGTTATCAGTTGGCTGAAAGTGCCCCACAGTAAATATACTGTTAAATAATTTTAGCCTTTATGGCCCTAGAGGAAGTATTAATGAATCAGTGTTCTGTGAATAATTGAATATTCAAAAGTCAACAAGTTCATAGCTCCTTCAAACTGGAGTCGCAGGTAGATAGGATAGTGAAGATGATGTTTGGTATGCTTTATTGCTCAGAGTATTGAGTACAGGAGTTGGGAGGTCATGTTGCAGCTGTACGGGACTTTGGTTGGGTCACTATTGGGATAGTGTGTGCAATTCTGGTCTCCTTCCTATCGGAAAGATGTTGTGAAACTTGAAAGGGTTCAGAAAAGATTTACAAGGATGTTGCCAGGGTTGAAGGATTTGAGCTATAGGGAGAGGCTGAATAGGCTGGGACTGTTTTCCCTGGAGCATCGGAGGCTGAGGGGTGACCTTATAGAGGTTTATAAGATCATGAGGGGCATGGATAGGATAAATAGACAAAGTCTTTTCCCTGGAGTTGGGGAGTCCAGAACTAGAGGGCATAGGTTTAGGGGGAGAGGGGAAAGCTATAAAGAGACTTACAGGGCAACTTTTTTACGCAGAGGGTGGTATGTGTATGGAATGAGCTGTCAGAGGATGTGGTGGAGGCTAGTACAATTGCAGCATTTAAAAGGCATTTGGATGGGTATATGAATAGGAAGGGTTTGGAGGAATATGGGCTGGGTGCTGGCAGGTGGGACTAGGTTGGGTTGGGTTCTCTGGACAAGTTGAACCGAAGGGTCTGTTTCTGTGCTGTACATCTCTATGACTCTATAACTAAACCATTAAGGCATAAAGGCAGAGGATAGTGCTCAATGACACCACAATTGTTTGTCAACAAAATGCATTATGAGAGTACAGTGTAAGAAGTGCAGGAAGATAAAAGAACACCTGTTTTTGAAAGGCTCCAGAAACACACAACTCATTGGAACATTGGTTGCATTTATTTACTGCTGAGTTGGCACACTCGATACCTTTTTCTTAAGTCTGACTGGCATTGAAAAATTATGTGATATGTTAACAATTAAGATGCTGTGGTTTATTTACAAATAACTTGCAACTATTCTTCTGATCCAAACAATCATAACAACTTACCCTCACTGATGAAAAACATTAATGCAGTTTAGGACGTACCTTATATCTCGGAGCTAACTTTAACAGCTCTTTCAGTGGGACATCTGTTCCTACAACTCCTAGAAGGATACCATGTGCTCTCTACAGGGAAAAAGAGTGTGTGAAAGGACAGGTTCAGTCACAATAAAAAAAAAGTTTGAAGTTCAACACTACTTAATTTGTTCTGTATTGCTGCTACTATAAATAGTAGTCATCACATTGAATTTGAACCATCTCATAATGGGATAGAAATTGATTCACAGTGGTCTAAATCTGGGGTGATTGCCAACTTAGAGAAGAGATCCATGTGCACTTAGTGAAATCAGATTCAGGATACAGTGAAGAGGCTGTGACCTGTAATTTGTGGGGTCGGTGTGAGGAAATTGTAGCCTGGGGTCATTAGTAATGTATTAGTGGTGACCTGAAAGCATTAGGGAACCTTGAGGACAAAATAAGACAAGGTTGTGTCTGAAACACTTGGTGAGATGTGAAAGCACTGAGATACCCTGCATGTATGAAACCAATCTCAGAATCGACAGCACCTGAGGATGTCTGAGGTGTGACAGCAATGGAATTAGGCTGAATAGTGCTAACTGAAATGATGAGAAGAAATGCAGTAGAGTGCTGTGTGACTGTGGAAACTAAAAGCAAGTTTCTGAAGCCTGTCTTGTTATATAGGGCTGAAACCTGAATAACATCAAGAGTGGAACAATGACTGAATACTAATGAGATTTGGATGCTGAAATCGATGTGTGAAATGATGAGAAAGAAGAAGATTAGGAACCAGTACGTTGGGGTGATTGAAGCATCAAAGGGAATAGCTGAGAAGAGATTAGACCATAAAACCATTAGACACAGGAGCAGAAGTAGGCCATCCAGTCCATCAAATCTACTTCATCATTCAATGAGATTATGGTTAATTTGATAACCATTGACTGTAATTTCCTGCCTTTTCCCTACAGCCCTGGATTCCCTTACTGATTAAAAATGCTTCTGTCAGCATTGAATATGCTTAATGACCGAGCTTCCACAGCCCTCCATGGTGAAGAATTTTATAGTTTCATTACTCTCAGAGAAGAAAGTCCACCTCATTTCCATCTTAAATGTGCAATCCTTTATTCTAAGATTATGTCCTTTGGTCTGAGACTTTCCCTTAAAGGGAAACAACATTTTTGTATCTTGTCTGTCAAGTCCCCTCGGAATCTTCTATATTTCAACAAGATCACCTCTCATTCTTCTAAATTCCAATGAGTTCAAGTTCAACCTACTCAACATCTCAGAAGATGGATCTCTATACCTGGTATCAGCCGAGTGAAACTTCTCTTGTTTGCCTCCAAAACCAGTATATCTTTCCTTAGATAAGCATCCAAAATTGTTCACAGTATTGTAGTCTGACAAATACCTTGCATAGCTTTTGCAAAACCTTCTTACTTTTATATTATATTTTCCTTTGAAATAAAAGCCAAGATTCCATTTGTCTTCCGACTTGGATCATAGCTTTCTGCGATAAATGTACGAGGACTTCCAAATTCCTCTGTTCTGCAGTCTCTCTCTATTTAAAAATATTCAGCTCTTTATTCCTCCTGCCAAATACATAACCTCAGATTTTTCCACATTATATTCCATCTGCTAAGTTTCTGTCTACTCACTTAAGTATAACAAAAATCCCATATAGACTTGGTGATCCTGACCATAGAATCAAAGAGTCATCGAGATGTACAGCACGGAAACAGATGCTTTGGTCCAACTCAATCATGCTGACCAATTATCCCAACCTAATGTAGTCCCATTTGCCAGCACCTGGCCCATTTCCCTCTAAACTCTTCCTATTCATATAACCATCCAAATGCCTTTTAAATGTTGCAAGTGTATCAGTCTCCACCACTTCCTCAGGCAGCTCATTCCATACATGCACCACACTCTGCGTGAAAATGTTACCCCTTGGGTCGCTTTTCTATCTTTTCCTTCTCACCCTAAACCTATGCCCTCTCGTTCTGGACTCTCCCATCCAGGGAAAGGATTTTGTCCATCTAACCTATCCATGCCCCTCATGATTTTATAAACCTCTATAAGGTCACCCCTTAGCCTCAGACACTTCAGAGAAAACAGCTCCAGCCTATTCAGCCTCTCCCTATAATTCAAATCCTCCAACCCTAGCAACATCTTTGTAAATCTTTTCTGAAGCCTTTCGAGTTTCACAACATCCTTCCGATAGGAAGGAGACCAGGATTGCACACAATATTCCAACAGTGGCCTAACCAATGTCCTGTACAGCCGTAACATGACCTTCCAACTCCTGTACTCAATACTCTGACCAATAAAGGAAAGCATACCAAACCTCTTCTTCACTATCCTATCCACCTTTGACTCCACTTCCAGGGAGATATGAACTTACACTCCAAGGTGTCTTTGTTCAGCAACACTCCCTTGGACCTTACCATTAAGTGTATAAGTCCTGCTCTGATTTGCTTTTCCAAATTGCAGCACCTCACATTTACCTAATTAAACTCCAGCTGCCACTCCTCAGCCCATTGGCCCATCTGATCAGGATCCCATTGTAATCAGAGGTAATCTTCTTTGTTGTCCATTACATCTCCAACTTTGGTGTCATCTGCAAACTGACTAACTATACCTCCTATGTTCATTAGTAACAGAGTCATACAAGACAGAAACAGACCCTTTGGTCTAACTCATCCAACCAACCAAAGATCCCAATCTAACCTAGTTCCTTTTGCCAGCATTTGACCCATATCCCTCTAAACTGGGAAACTGGAACTCACTGCCTACATGATTGGTAGAGACAGAAACTCTCATGACATTTAAAAAATATTTCGATGTTCACTTGTGATGCCAAGGCATATAAGGAAATAGTCCAATGGCTAGAAAATTGGATTAGATTAGTTAACTGGTTGTGCTTGACAGGCGCAGACTCAATGGGGAAAGGGACCTTTTTCTATGCTGTAGATCTCTTTGACTCAAATTACGTCTGAAAGGCTAATATTGAATCTGTATCCACCACCATAGCAGGCAGTGCAATCTAAATCCTAATCATGCTTATGTTATGAAAGATTTTCCCTCATTTCACTTCTGAAACTTTTGCCAGTCACATTAAATCCTTGTTGATGGTTTTTGATGGTTCTTGATGAATTGGGAATAGATTCTTCTAATTTCATTCTTTTTAAAACCTCAATGATTTTGAACACCTCTATCAATTTCCTGCTTAATCTTCTCAGATAGGAGAACAGCCCCTGCTTGTCTACCATTAGAACCATTCTAGTAAACCCTCTCCAAATCCTTTATGTCCTTCCTAAAGTGTAGTACCTTGAATTTAACTAGGCTAACCATAACCTCCTGGCATATACACACTGTAGGCTTACCTATGCAGGCTGAGACTGAGAAAAATGTATTTGGAGCCTATTTGAATTGCAGCACCTAAAGGCTCCTTATTTACCCTATGGCTGCAAAACCTAAAATCTCTTCCCCATTGTTGCCAAATCTTTTGTTATAAGCCAGGATAGACCCTCCTTAAAATATTTTAAGAAGGCAGCCTAGGGCCTCACATTTTCTTATTTTAAAGGTAGATGTGAAGTGAGTGTTCCAGGTGTGATGTAACTGGTCGAACTACTCAAATTTAAGTAAAGCAGAATTTATTTAAACACTACAATTAAAATACAAATGAAAGAAAGAGGAATTTAGAATAACTTAACTATTGGAAAACTTAACCGACCCAATACAGCAACTATTACTAATTAACTGTTCCAAACCAGTAACATCCCATAAACACACCCTTGACAAAAAGGTAAATTCAAATACTGATTCTTAGAGGCAGGAGGGAACAACATCTAAAGAGATTTCAGAAGAAAGTCAGAAGAATTCTTTCCTGAAACTTGCAACTCCCTTGGACTCATACATCTTGTGACTGCTACAGCCAAAAGCAAACTAGAAAAAACCTAAACTGGGAGAACTGGCCATTCCCTTTCTATTGTTAAACTAGACTCTTCAGCACTTCTACCTTTACACTGCATGTGTCACTTTACACTGCATGTGTCACTGCATGTGTCACTGTCACACCTGGCTACTGCCTTTTCTTCATATTCTCTGAGCTTTTCCCCTTTAATTGCAGTTACCACATGCTGGTTTATTCCCCTCCTCCAATTTCCATTGTCGATTACTCATGCCTTTTCCAATACGGCTATGCTAAAGGTCTTTCAACATTGCATGCAATCATCTGATCCTATGCCTTCCTCGTCACTTTCTTCTTAGTGATCTTGTCTCCATCACTACACTTACTATCTGCAACGGATGGCCATATCATTTGAACAGAATGGCAACCTGGAACTGATGGAGTGCCGCATGGATTAATGCTGAAGCTATAAATCATTTACAATGTTTATTGATGACTTAAATGAGGAAAGTGAATGAGCTATAGCCAAGTTTGTAGATGACAGAAAAATAAGTGGGAAGGTAAGAGGCATGATTAGTACATTTGCAGATGACACCAAGATAGGTGTTGTAGTAGACAATGAAGAAGATTATTTCGAAGCACAATTGGTCCTTGATCAGATGGGCCAATGGGCCTAGGACTGAAAAAATGTGAGGGGTTGCATTTTGGTCAGGCAAACTAAGGCAGGACTTACACAGTTCATGGTAAGGCTCTGGGGAGTTCTGCTAAACAGACAGACCACTGGATGCAGGTGCACTGTTCCTTGAAAGTGGAGTCACAAGTAGACAGAGTGGTTAAGGTGGTGTTTGGCACGATTGCCTTCATTGGTCAGTGCATTTAGTATAAGAGTTGGAATATCATGTTGCAGTTGTACAGCACATAAGTGAGGTTACTTTTGGAATACTGTGTTCAATTCTGGTCTCCCTACTTTAGGAAGGATGTTGTTAAACTTGAGAGAGTGCAGAAAAGATTTACAAGAATGTTAGTTGGAATGGTGGGTTTGAGCTATAGGGAGAGGTTGAATAAGCTGGGGCATTTTTCCCTGGAGCATTGGAGGTTGAGGTGTGACCTTATAGAGGTTTATAAATTCATGAGGGGCATGGACAGGGTGAATAACCAAGGCCTTTTTCCTAGGTTGAGTGAGTCCAAAGCTAGAGGGCATAGGTTTAAGGTGGGAGGGGAAAGACCTTAAAAAGGACCTGTGTATGGAACAAACTGCCAGAGAAAATGGTGGAGGTGGGTACAATTACAACATTTAAAAGGCATCTTAATGGGTATCTGAATAGGAAAAGTTTAGAGGGATATGGGCCAAATGCTGGCAAATGGAACTGAGTCAGATTGGAATGCCTGGTTGATATAAATGAGTTGGACCAAAGCATGTTTCCATGCTGTATGACTATGACTAAACGTCCCCAACCCAGGCAATGTGCTGGTAAATCGCCTCTGTACCCTCTCCAGTACAATCAAGCAACAAGAGGTGAAATGTGCCACGGACTTAGTCCCAAGCTTACTGGTTGTGAAACAATGTACCTGTTCATACATCCATCCAGCTTATACATATGGTCTGCCTTCTGCCTGGGTCAGGATAAGGTCATTAGATCTTATTCTGCCATACATATACCAGTGAAAAAAGGCCAACAAGTTTCTATACCTGAACATTACTTCCCTCCACCACCAAACATAGTCCCTGCTCTACACTAAAACAGTCTTTCACCATCTCCAATTCTGCTAGACTACCTTCCTCCCAAACTCCCCTCATTCCCCTAACACTGGACTCAACAGTTACCCTACTCTGCTAGACCTTATTTCTCCCACCCATCCCAATCTACCCTAAACAATGCATCATTTACCTGGCCCTTGCTTCCTTTCACCTTGATATCCTACCCATTAGCACCCTACTCACTTCCCATTTGATATCCTACCTACCTTGCACCCCAATCTCTGGTATCCAGTCCCAACCCAGCTGGCACTCTATTTACATGGCATGCCATTTTTCATCCTGCTTCCTACCCTCTAGCAGGAATGTTACCTGACACCCTACCGACTTTGCACCCTATACCCTATTCATCTGGCATCATACCCTGGCATTCTATTCCTTATCCACCTGACACTCTATTCTTCTATCCATCTAGTAACCTCCCTTGGTCTTGCCTTGTGTACTCACCACTTGACAGCAGCTTAAAAAACATGGCTAAATATCAGAATATGATAACTGATTGCTGTGAAAAGGGAATGTGGTTTATCTTTCCTTGAAATTTCTAAGCTATGAAAGAAGAAGTCTGGTTCGACAATTCTGAAGAAGTCTATATTGGAATCTCCCCTCGAAGTACTGAGCTTACTCGTTTTATGAGTAGAGTGGCAAACTAGTATTCCTCAGAAAATCAAGTCCATTACCCACTTTTTAACTTTGTAGATTATTTTTCCAAAATTATACATAAAATATCATATTGTGAACATTAGTAATGCATAAATACCACAATACAAAAGGTGGGCTTGTCAAATATGGCTGCTTGAAAGACCCAGTAAATTTTATGAATCCAACAGGTTCACAGTGCTGTCAATTCCATTACTGCGACATCAGTATCAATACTCGTTTTAAGGCTTGGATGAACGTATCTTTTCTTCTGGATTAAAACAGAGGAATTGTATCCCATACAGTATTTGCATCTCAATCTCTGTCTACTCCTCTAATCTTCAATTCAAGTTTCAATCCAAAAGAGGTTTAACCTGTTTGTACTTTTATTATCTAATGTATATCATATACAGAGACGGAACAGAAACACAAGCTGAATACATCTACTCACAGTTTCATTCTTTCTGCTAAAGACTGGCATTGCCACTGTTGTCATGAGGAGCAGACTATGCGCTGCTGATTGAAATAGCTGTTATAAGTAGATAATCAATTATTAATAAAAAGGAATGACCACAAGAACAACAATCTATATATAGAGCAGAAAAGTTGTATTTGTCAAATCAATAGTAATAAATAGTTCTCATATCAATGAATTACATAAAATTATGTTAAATTTATTTTGTGACAATTCTAAGAGGTGTGAAAATATTCAAAAGTAATAATGCAATCTCATACAATTCACGGAAAATGCTATTCAGAAGATGTCAGGCAGCACTTTTTGTGAGATGGGAATACTTCCAATTCATGCAGTGTCTGTAATTATATAAGGGGTGAAAAGGTTTCTCTTTCTTCTGAAAACTTCTCAGGGGAGATGCATGATTCAGATGTACTGGATTGCAAAATGCCACATGAGCTAACAAATCATAGGATTATTTTCTAAAACCCAGAAAAGATCTTTTGGCTCAACAAACTTATTTACACCAAACCTGCATGAGTGAAAGAAATAGAAAATATGACATGTTCTGTAGAATTCCTTTATTACAATACACTTTCTCCAGGAAAAGAATAGCTTGCAACATTGAGTTGCCAACAAAATGTTCAATTTTACTTTCTCATCCCTTAAGTACACAAAATTGCAGTGACGTGTTGTAGAAAGTATAATGTCTCTGCGAATGAAACACTGCTTCATAATGAAACCCAAAGTTTTTTTTGGTAACTTTTAATTCCAAAATGTATTTAAAAATAACTGCTACAGAAAAAGAAAAAAATGGATTTAAGTCCAGTGACCAATGAAATCCTGTAAGTCCAGTGTGGAACTAATGCAATGCTGCAGCAGTAAAGAGTCAGGGAAACTTCAAACGGGGACAGACTTAATAAGAAGAGATAATAAGGTGGCTGACTACACGTCCCCCTTCAGCACTGAGCCATCTTGTATAGACATATCTGTTTTTACCCTTTGAAAATATACAAAAAATGGGATTCAAATTGATGCAACACTTGTCTGTGTGTGTTATTCACCAGCTGCCCTACTGTGTGCACTAGAGTGTTGAAAGGGCCATAGCATTTAGAAAAGCCATTTAAATACACTGCACTGCACGTAAAACAAAGAGGAAAGATGTTCTCTCACTTGGTGCTGCCAATCAGTTCAAAAGAAATCAGAACAAATGAACTTCAATCAACCTACCACTACATGGAGATCAAACGTTCTACTCTCAATGTCACTGCTATTAGTACTGTCCAATAAAAACGATAACATCTTCATACTTCACAAACAATTCAAAGACTGACTTTTTTTTACTTTTATCTTTTTGGACTCACCTCTTGTTTCTTCTCTGTATGTATATTTGCTGCATTATTATCTGTTGTCTCAGTCAGTAATTAATGGATTCAGTCTTCTTGTTAATTCAAGGAACCCTGATTAAATTGGCTCCTTTTAAAACATAATCTCATTTCGGTCTGGGAGAAAAGGTATCCACAAGGGAAGAAATTTACGAAAAAATATTGTTGTGATCAATCAAGGGGGTAGGCAAAAAAACCAAGGGGAGCCAGTTTATCCTTCCTCACCTGGGAACTTAATGATTCAGGATATCCCTTTGGAATCATAAAACATTATGGAACCTCACCCAGAGTCTGGTCATAACAATACAATTAACATACAGCACAATGTTAAATACACACAACACAGCACAGTACAGTACAAAGGAATGACTTCTGAGTTCAGAATACAACACACAATAATGACAGCATATGCTGTGAGTTGTGGTTACCTCATTAGACTGTAGCAGTTAGCAGTGATGAGGTTAGGAATTAGCAGTAGTGTCGAGATGGAGGTAGAACAGAATGATGACAGTGGGAGGGAGTAAGTAGATTGCAAGTGAGAAGAGCAGACAGAATAACAGATAATTTTTTTTAAAAAGTGATATTAAAACAATAAAAATGACCAATCAAATGTAATGCAATGTGACAGTAAATTGCAGGCATGTTCCATCTATCTTCCGGAGGGAAAATATTCAAATTAGCCAATGATTTTCATGGGCACTTTTGTTTGGCCATGCCATTGATATACTTATAAATGGGCAGTCTATAAAACTCTGTGGGTGACTTTTCTACCACCTACAGGCCTGTGATTTTATGGTCAGTGGATGAGATCTAGGGTGACCCATCAGCCTTTGCCCCAGTTGAGGTTTTTAAGTGATCAATTAATTCTTACTTAGGGTCACTATAGGCTGCTGTTGCAAAATTGTGACTGGTAGGAGGTGGCTGATTTGGAAGCGAGGAGGGCCAGGGCCAGGGAGAGTGGCCTGGCGAAGTAGCTTTTCCCATACAGCAAAAATTAGGTCTCCTTCACTGCCACTTTCTTGCAATCCAGCACCTCTTTTGAAACTGGACACTCCTGCTCCACCTCACTGCCCTCCTCCACCCCAAATGCCTCCTCTCTCATCCATCCACCTTTCCACCACTTCCTGGGACCTCTAATATTTCCTCTGTTGTGAGACTGCTGTACTCACTTCTTAATAGACTGTAGCTTCTTGATGGCTGGGACTGCATGCATTTCCAGCAGTGCAATTACTCCCAATGTAATTATTGGGATCAGGGATCTGCCATGGTAGCCTTTAGAGATGGATCTTTCTCACTAGCTGAGGGCTGAGGGCTCCCCTACAGCTGATTAATCCTCCTCGGAGCACTAATGCTTTATAGAGTGGGAGTACCCCACCAATCTTTCAGATAACAGAGGTGCAGGAAGGGGGGAGATAATTCAAACTGATTTTTTGATTCTGTGCTGTGGAACACACACCTTAGCAATGTTGAACTCAGTTGTATTGGAGCTATCTAATAACACAAATCATCTCTTTAAAGCAAAGAAAATGTTAAAAGGCATTCTCACAAAAGGGACAGCAACACTTGGTGAATAAGATTGAGTAAAATATTCAGACAGATGCAGGAAGGCTCAGTTGAAATTATATGTTTTTGGAAAAACTTTAGAACGTGGCATGGAATACATCAAATTGGAATGATTTTGGAATGGGGTTGACAGGATGGATAGTCAAATGGCTGAATGCTCCTTACAAATAAAAAATGCAGAGGGAGAGGTACACACCAAACTAAACATGGATAAAAGAGGTTAAAGTAGAACAGTTGGATGAAATTGCAGAGGTCAAGATTAAAAGGGCTCTTGTCGTGCAGTGATAGTGTCCATACCCCTGAACCAAGAGGCTGGGCTCAAGTCCCACCTGCTTCAGATGCGTGTATTAACATCTCTGAATAGGTTGATTAGAAAAATAGGTTAGATAAGATCAGTGCTTGGGTGCTGTTATGATGCAGTGGTAGTGTCCTTACTCCTGGATCAGGAGGCCTGGGTTCAGAGCTCACCTGCTCCAAAAGTGTGTAATAACATCTTTGAACAGACTGATGAGAAACATAGGTAAAATAAAATAAATGATAAGACCAAAGTAGGAATTGGTAAATGAGAAACAGAACATTGATGTTAATATATTAAGAATGAGGAATGGTGGAGGTTGGTAAGGACAATTGTGATAAATGATCATTAATTGGCATAGGCTGGAATGAGGACTGTGGAACATTAAGCAGCAATTGAAACTGGGTCCTTCTTGGTCTGCACACTTAAATATCACACAAGACAGAATCTTGGAGTAAACAATGAAAAGAAGCAGCTCTAAATATAATAAGTTTTCTACAAATAACATTTGTTTTAAGAGAAGTTGAAAATGACTCTCCCACTATCTCACAATTGCAATTGCCATGTCAAAGCCTTTTCACACCAACTCCAGATCAAAAATTAAAGCATTATTATTATCAGACTTTTTCTATAAATAAATAGTAATCTCCAAGGAAACAAGTGCGTTAAATTCATGGAATGTATCAAATTAATGCACAATAAAAGTCTTACACACAAGCTGGTACAATTTAACTCAGTTTATTACAGTACAGGAAAGACTGCTGGTGCTATTTAGCAGCACGGGGATATACTAAACCTATTAAAAGTCACCCTCCTCTGTCACCAGAGCCAAATAATTTGTTCTTGAATGGCATCATTTTTTTTCTCTTTATTCTTTAATGGGACAAAGGGATAACTGGCAAGGCTAGCATTTGTTGTCAATCGCTTATTACCTCAGATCTGAGTGGCATGCTAGATCATGTCACGGGGCAATTGAGAGTCAACCACATAATGTGTGTCTGAAGTCACATGTAGCCCACACCAAATAAGGATGACAGCTTTCTTTCCCTACAAGGACATTAGTCAACCAGATGAGTTTTTATAACAATCATAGTAAGGTTCCAACATACGAGACCAGTTAGCTAGGTTAGATCACAAAACAGGGAGAGCTAGCCATTTGGATGCAAAATTGGCTTGAAGGTAGGAGACAGAAGGTGGCGGTGGAGGGTTGCTTTTTGGACTGCAGGCTTGTGACAAGCGGCATGCCACAAGATTTGCTACTGGGTCCACTGTCTTTTGTCATTCATATATAAGATATGAGTGCGAATATTTGGAGGAATGGCTAATAAGTTTGCCAATGACACCAAAAATTGGTGATGTCATGGATAGTGAAGGAGGTTATCTAAAAGTACAATGGGACCTTGATCAGATGGGCCTATGGGCCGACAACTGGCAGATGGAGTTTAGTTTACATAAATTTGAGATGTTGCATTTTGGTAAGGCAAATCAAGGGAGGATTTATACACTTTATGGTAGAGTCCTGGGGACTATTGCCAAATAGAGAGACGTTGAAGGTGGTTTCACAGATAGATAGGATAGTGAAGATGATGTTTGGCACATTTGCCTTTTTTGGTCAGTGCATTGTGATTAGGAGTTGGGATGTGATGTTGTAGCTGTACGGGACATTGGTTAGGCTGCTTTTGGAATATTGTGTTCAATTCTGGTCTCCTTGCTATAGGAAAGATGTTGCTGAACTTGAAACTTCAGGAAAGATTTACAATGATGTTGCCAGGGTTGGAGGTTTTGAGCTACAGCGAGAAGCCAAATAAGTTGGGGCTATTTTCCCTGGAACGTCAGAAGCTAAGGGGTGACCTTATAAAGGCTTATAAAATCATGAGGGGCATGGATAGGGTGAATAGACAATGTCTTTTTCCCAGGGTAGGAGAGTCCAAAACTAGAGGGCATAGGTTTAAGGTTAGAGAGGAAAGATTTAAAAGAGACCAAAGGGGCAATCTTTTGGATAGAGCGTGGTGCATACATGGAACAAGCTGCCAGAGGAAGTTGTGGAGGCAGGTGTAAATATAACATTTAAAAGGCATCTGGATGTGTACATGAATAGGAAGGGCAGAGAGGGATATGGACCCCATGCTGGCAAATGGGACTAGATTAATCTAGGATATCTTGTCAGCATGGATGGGTTGGACCAAAATACTACATGATGCTGTGAAACCGAAGTCTTATGTTGCAGTACAAAATTGCTTCTCTTTTAAATCTGGTACATAATTAGAGGCTGGCTTTGAAATGCGCAATGCTGAATTTTCTTGTTTGTTTCGGTGTGATGATGCTGCTCCTTTAACAAGGTTGTGTTGTCCTTTTTTTTTATAAAAAGTCTTTTACAAGACACAGGTTCTGAAATGTTCGGCTTGATCTACTTGAAGAAGCTGTTAAGTTTTACGAAAACACTTGTACAATGAAAGGGGAGTGGCCAGTTCTACTAGTTCAGCTTATCTCTGGTTTGGTTTGGGTTTTAGCAGGCTGGCTGTTCAGAGCAAGCAGTTGGTTTTGAGGCTGCTGGTCAAAGAAACAGCCACATGGAAGAAGGTCTTCCATGCTGAATCTCTCTGACATCTCTCTCTTTCCTATAAGACCCTGTGTCTGATTTTATCTTTAGTATCAACAGGTGTTTATGGAGATTGTTGCAGGAATTTGAAACAGCATCATTAAGTTAGGATAGCCTGTTTGGTTTTCAGATAGGTTACGTTATTCTATATTCTGTTCTCTGTTGTTTGTGATTCATTCAGTAACCTTGCTAATAAATTCTGTTTTGTTTAAAACTGCAGTTGGGCCAGTTGCATCACGCCTGGAATATTCACACTACATCTGCTCAAAACAACTAGAAAAGGTAGGAGAAAGTGAGGTCTGCAGATGCTGGAGATCAGAGCTGAAAATGTGTTGCTGGAAAAGCGCAGCAGGTCATGCAGCATCCAGGGAACAAGAGAATTGACGTTTTGGGCATTCCTGAAGAAGGGCTTATGCCCGAAACGTCGATTCTCCTGCTAGAAAAGGTAGGGTCCAGGCTACCTTCTGGAAATGTTTTGAGGGGGTTTGACCTGGTCCATAACATCAGGGCAAAGGTTTGGATAGATATTTGAGAAACTGAGGTCCATTTGTTGAGTTTCCTGAATGTATTTTGCAAATTCATTTTCCAACTGCAGCCAAGTACAAAGCTTTCTCCTGTTTGCACATCTATCCTTGGGCATCTACCCAAGCTTTACACAGTACTTCCTCCAGTCTATAATGTTTTTCTCCGATATCTAGAATTCCCTAGCAACTGCATAGTTACTTACTCAGTCTCATTTCCCTGCTCTATTAGGTATTAGATACATTGCTGTAAGTTTTACAAAATTCCTTGAATTCAGGAAAGGTTGACTTGGACTACAGAAAAAATTAAGGTTAAAAAAAAATGTGCTTAAGACAGGTATCATGTTGCCAGTACACAGATTATAGATAGGTTGAGTGAGTGGACAATTATCTAAATAGATGGAATACAATATGGGAAAATGTAAAGTTCTTCACTCTTACAGGAAGAACTTTTAAAACGTGTAATACCTAAACAGAGAAAAATTGCAGAATTCTGAGATATAGAGGGATTTGGGTGCTCTGGTGTACGAGTCACACAAACTGGGTATGTAGGTACAGCACATAAATAAGGAAACTAATGGGACGTTATCCTTTATTACAAGAGGAATTCAACATAAGAGTAAAGATGTTATGCTTCAGTTATATAGTGCATTGGGCAGAATGCATCTTAAATACTGTGTGCAGTTTTGATCTCCTTATTTACGGAAGGATATAAATGAATTAAGGCAGTTCAGAGGAGGTTTATGACATTGATACCTGAAATTACTGGGTTGTCTTATGACCATGGGTTGAACAGATTGGGCTTGCTTCCACTGAAGCTTGGGGGGGGGGATAAGAGTTGACTTGAATGATATGCCCAAGATTCTGTACAGCCTGGAAAAGGTGGAGATGTAAAGGATGTTTCCTTTTATGGGTCAGAACTAGGGGGCACAGTTTCAAAATTAATTGTTTCCCTTTGAGAACAGACATTAGGATTCTTTTTTCACTCTCAAAACATTGTGAGATTTGGAACTCTGCCTCATTAGTGATAGAGTCATAGAGATATACAGCATGGGAACAGACCCTTCGGTCCAACCCGTCCATGCCGACCAGATATCCCAACAATCTAGTCCCACCTGCCAGTGCCCGGCCCATATCCCTCCAAACCCTTCCTATTCATATACCCATTCAAATGCCTCTTAAATGTTGCAATTGTACCAGCCTCCACCACATCCTCTGGCAGCTCATTCCATACACGTACCTCTGCATGAAAAAATTGCCCCTTAGGTCTCTTTTATATCTTTCCCCTCTCACCCTAAACCTA
>NC_057728.1:23326589-23351817 GCF_004010195.1 Chiloscyllium plagiosum
ACAATCCCAATAAAGGTGATCATCCCTTTCTTATTTCTCAGTTCCACCCAAATAACTTCCCTGGATGTATTTCTGGGAATATCCTCCCTTAGCACAGCTGTAATGCTATCCCTTATAAAAAATACCACTCCCCCTCCTCTTTTGCCTCCCTTTCTAATTCGTGGAGGCAGGATCATTGACTGTTTTTAAGACATTGGTGGGTAGATTCTTGTTAGACCAAGGAATCAAGGTTTATCAGGGGTGGATGAGAATGTGGAATTAGAATCAGTCACAATCTTATTGAATGGCAATGCAAGTTTGAGGGGCAAAATGGCCTACTTCTGCAATGATTTCATATGTCTGTAAATTCACATGTATCCAGAATGGCTACAACCTATTTGTTGCACCACTTGTTTCTTAAATAAATTCCAAGGTTTTCTCTTCCATTCTGGAAACTACTATGTTTAATGATAAGACTTTTCATGTTTGCAAGCTCACTGGTAAAACACTGAAAAGAATTCTGGCTTATCAATAATTGACATTAGATAAGCAGAACTCTATCCTGCTTCGGTGCTATCCCAAATTTAGGTCAGAAAGGCATGGGGAATTTTCTGCTTGTTTCCCCTTCCATGTCGGAGGTCTAAAAGCTTCAAACATATCCTTGAAATTTCATTCAAAACATGCTCCAAATGCCTTAATGGATTTCTCTCGGAGAAGCCGTTTCAGTATTATTAACAGAACCTTCTAGGGTGCATGACCCTGCCCAAATTGAGAACTTGGAAGAGGAGTAGTTCAAGTAATAATAGACAATCTGGTAAATGCATGAAAGCAGCGCATATTTGCCCTCACCCTCAACCTTAGATTGAGATTTATACAAAGATTTCAATTTTAAAAAGCATTAAAAAATGAAAACTGTTTACATTGATTTTGGAAGCTCTATGGATGCAATAATTTAACAGGATGGGGAAGAATTAGAAGGGCTATATAACAAGAGTGAGCAAAAGTTGTTTTCCTTTCTTTTCTTTCCTTTCTCCCTGGTTTCCATATATGTCTCAAGGCCATGTTTTTAATTTCCACAGTGCATCAGCTTAATTGTTTTGTATCAGGTTTTACCTACTGAAAATGGAAAGGATTTAAAAAGTGAATAGATTTATAGCAGAATCTGGGTCACCACCAAGTTAGATATTTCATTACAAATATTAGCATCTATTTCATTAATATTCAGCGTTATCCTGCAAAAAACAGCTCCTCCCACAATTAGCTTCATATTAAGTTTTAGTGAGAGCTAAAAATAATTTAACAGCATATGGATAAAGCTTGTTTCTTTTAGCTGGTTGATTGTACAAAACATTTGGCAATGGAGAGCACAACAATATTACGGTCAAAAAGTGTGGCGCTGGAAAAACACAGCAGGTCAGGCAGCATCCAAAGAGCAGGAGAATCAACATTTCGGACATAAGCCTTTCATCGGCAATGTGGTGGGTGGAAGGGGGCTGAGAGATAAATAGGAGTGTGGGGTGGGGATGGGGATGAGGTAACTGGGAAGGCGATAGGTAGAGAGCGATGGTGGTAGGTCAGAGGGGAGTGTGGAGCGGATAGGTGGGAAGGAAGATGGACAGGTGGGACAGTTGAAAAGGGCAGTGCAGAGTTGGAAGGGTGGATCTGCGATGAGATGGGGGGGGAAGGGAGATGAGGAAACTGGTGAAGTCAACATTGATGCCATGTAGTTGGAAGGTTCCAAGACAGAAGATAAGACATTCTTCCTCCAGGTGTTAGGTGGCTTGGATTTGGCAGCAATGGCGGCCCAGGACAACAAAATTACAGCACAAACTAAAAGTTGGTCAATCAGTTGAACCAAGATGCAGATACAATATAGGTTGATGAGGGTTCTAGGATCATTATCCATTATTGATAACTAAATATAGTAGAATAATTGAGAATTCTACCTCTGATTTGACTCTTCTGACCAAACTGCTTGTGTTTCCTGTTTCAGTAGAAATAACAGACCCAATACCTACAATGTATTGTAGATCACGATGAATTCACATAAATTTATGAGAAGAAATGGTTAGCACTGCTATCTCACAGCACTGGGGACCCAGGTTCAGTTCCAGCTTTGGGTGACTGTCTATGTGGAGATTTCATGTTCTCCCTATGTCTGTATGGGTTTCTGCCGGGTGCTCCAGCTTCCTCCCTCAGTCCAAAAGGTGTGTAGGTCAGGTGGATTGGCCATGTTAAATTGCCCCAAGTGTCCAGGGATGTGCAGGCTAGGTGGACTAGCCATGGGAAATTCAGCTTTATGGGGATGGGTCGGCCCAGGTGGGTGCCTCAGAGGTTAAGTGCAGACTTGATGGACCAAATAGCCTCTTTCTGCAATATAGGGTTCTATGATCCTATGAAATAAATTAAAAGCCTTTAAGTTTTTAAAATGAATTACATGTACCTGTACAAAGTCACATTCAAATATTCACATTTATCTGATTGTACAAAAGAAATTTCAGAACAATTGTTTAACAGGAAACTTACAGCATTGTCCATGTATGCTTCTGTCCATATAATGTCATGATCATGACTAATAACCATTGGGCGGCTGAGAACATGAAGATATTCCATGACATTCTCCTGAACATCAGCCAATGTTGAGATATGAGTATAATATCCTGAAATTGAGTGACAGATAATTGTGAGTTCACTTTAATAATGACACAAGAAGGTAAAATGGACAAAAAAAAGGTAATAAAAACTGCAGGTCTGGCAGCATCTGTGAAGAAAATCAGAGTTAATGTTTTGGGTCCGGTGACCCTTCTTCAGAACTAATTTTGGTTTACAGCATCCGCAGTTCTTTCGGTTTTTAAACCAAAAGTAGTGCTTGCTGCTGAAGCTAATGTTTACTGTGACTGGTCGTGTGATTTTCTTCAGCACAGTGACTGAATATTTGCACTCAGTTTATGCATACTTTCAATAATAAAGCTAAAGCCATTTTTAATTTGTATTATGGTTATAAATAAAAATTAAAATAATCCACCAAAAAAATCAGTTCTCTGTTCAACCAAATTCTCATCTCAGTCTTCTTTATATTACTGAATTTGTGCATTTGAATTGTTTAACTGTTTAGATTGAACTGAAATGCTCAGGGTGGGGGAGAGGATTGCATAGGAATACCATCACTGCTAGAATTTAAAGTAGCAAAGGCTCTACATTTCTCAGCATATTGATTATTATCCTCCTAAAGTTTAAGAAAGAGCACTAGCGGTGTTTTCTTGTGAAAAATAACTATTTTGTCTTGATAAATGTTATCTATCCCAAACTACAACTGGTCTGAGGGACTTGCTGGGCCATTTCAGAGGGTAGTGTCAACTACATCACTATGGGCCTCAAGTAATTCATAGTCTGGAGTGTGCAAGGACTGCAACTTTCCTTCCCTACAGGTTACGACTGAACCAAATGAGTTTTTTCAACAGTTAACTATGGTTCCCATTACTGTATATACCTTTTAGTTACAGATTTATTAAGTGAATTCAAATTCCACTATATGCCATTGTAGGATTTGAACACACGATCCCAGACTATTATTCTGGTCCTCAGGATTACTAGTCCAGAGATGCTGCTACTACACCACATATTAGGACAAAAAGAAGTTCAGTCTGGAGCAATATTTCTCCTTGAAACCCATTTATGATGATGTTATCAAGAAAAAGAAAATTCCAAATATTTTGAATACTTAATTTGTGTCAGTATTTACAAAAGGGAATGCGATCTGAGTGCCAGACATCTGAAAGGACACTAATTGAATGTATGAAGGAATGATGGAGATGGTGATATTGAATTGAGGGCCCACCTCTCCCAGGAACGCAGTCAGATAGGTTGTGAAAATATCACAGGCAGCCACCACCTTCTCCATCCTACCTCTAGAAGCAGGACTTGGGGTGGATGGTGAGTAGCCACTTGGCTCTGTTAATGGTCACCTCATGGCAAAGCAGACTGGGTGGACTGCTGAGCCAACTCAAGATGTGTCTTATTTGTATCTGCCAGTTAATGTGTAACTATAGTTTGACCACAATTTGACTGTTAACTTGTGTTTAAGTTTTGTTGATTCTAGGTTTTAGAGTATTGGTGATTATCCAAAACAGGTTGTGGAGATAGATCACAAGTCAACTACCATTTATTGAGTGACAGAACTGAGCAACTAAACAGCCAACTCCTTTGAAAATATGCACCAACTAGTCTACTGATTTTATTTTCTTCACTTTAGCAAAGTATTTTCCCTCTTATTGCTTTCTCCAATCAACAACACAACTGAAAACAGAAAAAAATGGGACACAAATCCATAGCTGCAACACCATTCTAAAGAAAAGGTGCTGAGTATTTGTATTTTATAAATTGTATTAGATTTTACTACATTTCAAAACACAGGCAAGGAAGATCCCAGTTTTCTTTCTTTAAGCAGAGTTGGCAGAGCTGGGCAAATGGAAGGGATAGAATATGCAGCCTTCATGGTCTGTGCATCTTCGCATCCTATCAGTACTGTTCTAACCCACTAACAAGCAGAAGCATTTATAATTATTTCTGGCTGTTTTATTTGCACACCTTCCAAACACCTGTCCATTTACAGTACATTGTGTATGTTTACAGGGCTGAAAATGGAGTCGGGCCTCCATTTTGAACAGAGCAGCAAGGAGAGAGGGGCAGAGAGAAGTGAGGGCTGCTGGGTAAGTCAGTTTTTCCCACTTAGAAAGGGACTTACCTCGAGAGTTGGGCCTCCATTTTGTACAGAGCGGCGACGACAGAGAACGGAGAGAAGAGAGGGAAGTTAAGTGGTTGAGATCTAAACCTGGGACCCTACACCGTACGGCCTCCCTCTCACCCACCTCCTCTAACCCTACTAAGAGCCTGTAAACTTGGTAAGTTCTCAGGTTTTCTTTTTTGTCTTTTCTTTTCTTCCTTGTTTAGTCCTGTGTGAGCTTTCAGATTAGCAGGGTATGGCTGATAGGGCAGTTGCATGTTCCTCCTGCAGAATGTGGCAGGTGAGAGACACAACACATGTCTCTGCCAACCACATTTGCGGGAAGTGCATCCAACTCCCGCTCCTCAAAAACCAAGTTAGGGAACTGGAGCTGGAGCTGGATGAACTGAGGCTCATCCGGGAGACGGAGGGAGAAATTGAGAGGATGTACAGGGTGGTGGTCACTCCCCAGGCACAGGATAAGGACAGCTGGGTTACTGTCAGGGGTAGGAAAGGGAAGCAACAGATAGAGCAGAGATACCCTGTGGCCGTTCCCCTCAGCAATAAGTATACCATTTTGGATACTGCTGGTGGGGACAACCTACCATAGTTGTCAGGTCAGTGGCACTGAGCCTGGCACTGAGGCTCAGAAGGGAAGGGAGGAGAATAGAAAAGCGCTAGTGGTAGGGGACTCAATAGTTAGATGGATTGACAGGACATTTTGTGGTCAGGAATAGGACTCCCGGAAGCTATGTTTCCTCCCCAGTGCCAGGATCCAGGATGTCGCCGATCGGGTTTACAGGATTCTGAAGGGGGAGAGTGAGCAGCCAGAAATCGTGGTACATATTGGCACCAATGATATAGCCAGGAAAGGAATTGAGGATCTGAAAAGTGACTACAGAGAGCTAGGTTGGAAGCTGAAGAGCAGGACAAGTAGAGTAGCGATCTCAGGTTTGCTACCAGTGCCACGAGATTGTGAGGTGATGAACAGTCAGCGATTGCAGCTTAATACATGGCTGTGAGGCTGGTGCAGGAGGGTGGGCTTCAGATCCTTCGACCATTGGGATGCCTTCTGGGGAAGGTGGGACCTGTACATGAAGGACGGGTTGCACCTGAACTGGAGGGGCACAAATGTCTTGGGTGGGAGATTTGTTTGTGTGGTTCAGGAGGGTTTAAACTAGTTTGGCAGGGAGGTGGGAACCATAGCAACATATCTGAGAGGGGTAGTTGTAGATGGGGGCAGTGACAGGATGTAGTGAATCTATCAGGAACATTTTTTCACGTGATGAAACAAAGGGATGGGTTAAAGTGTGTCTGCTTTAACGCAAGGAGTGTCAGAAATAAAAGTGATTAACTTAGAGCATGGATCAGTATTTGGGATTATGATGTTGTGACCATAACGGAGACTTGAGTTTCACAGGGGCAGGAATGGTTGCTAGATATTTCAGGGTTTAGAACATTTGAAAAGAACAGGGAAGGTGGAAAAAGAGGAGGGGCGTGGCATTGCTAATCAGCGAGTGCATAATAGCTACAGAAATGAAGGTTGTTGAGGAAGGTTTGTCTACTGAGTCAGTATGGGTGCAAGTTAGGAACAGCAAGGGAACAGCCACCGAATTGGGGGTTTTCTACAGACACCCTAATAGCAGTAGGGAGATCGAAGAACTCAGGCTGGCAGATTTTGGAAAACTGCAGATATAGCAGGGTTGTTGTTAAGGGTGACTTCAACTTTCCCAATATCGACTGGAACCTCCTTAGCACAAATGTTTGGATGAAGCCGTTTTTGTCAGGTGTGTTCAGGAGGGTTTCCTTAATCAGTATGTAGACAGACCAACGAGGGGAGAGGCCATTTTGGATTTGGTGCTTGGCAACAAGCCAGGACAGTGTCAGATCCCGTGTTGGGACAACACTTTGGTGACAGTGACCACAACAGCCTCACACTGTGAGAGTGAAAGGTGCAGTTACCGAGGGAAGATATTTAATTGAGGAAAAGGAAATTATGACGCTATCAGACAAGAGTTGGGAAGTACAGATTGGGAACAATTGTTCCATGGAAAGGGCACAGCAGACATATGGAGACTATTTAAGGAGCAGTTGTTGCAAGTGATGCAGAAATTTGTTTCTCTGAGACAAGTAAGAAGGGGCAAGGAGCCTTGGGTGATGAGAACAGAGGAGCTTCTCGTCAAAAGGAAGGAGGCAGCTTACGTAATGTGGAGGAAGCAAGGATCTAGCACAGCTTTAGAGGATTACAGGTTTACTAGAAAGGAGGTCAGAAATGGACTGAGGAGAGCCAGAAGGGGGCACGAAATAGGATTGGCAGGAAGGATTAGGGAGAACCCAAGGGCATTTTACTCATACGTGAGGAATATAAGAATGACCAGGGAGAAGGTAGGGCCACTCAGAGATAGCGTAGGGAACTTGTGTGTGAAGTCTGAGAAGATAGGGGAAGCCCTAAATGAGTTTTTTGCTTCAGTTTTCACTAAGGAAAACAACCTTTTTGTGAATGAGAATTTTGAGGAGCTGGGAAACAGGCTTGAACAGATCAAGATTGATGAAGTTGATGTGCTGGAAATTTCAGCAAATATTAAGATTGATAAGTCCCCACGGCCAGACCAGATTTATCCTAGGTTGCTCCGGGAAGCAAGAAAAGAGGTTGCTAAGTCGCTGGAGAAGGTTTTTGCTTCCTCACTTTCCATGGGAGGCGTACCAGAGGATTGGAGGGATGTGAATGTTGTTCCTCTTTTCAAGAAGGGGAATAGGGAAATCCCTGGCAATTACAGACCAGTCAGTCTTATGTCTGTGGTCAGCAAGGTTTTGGAAATAATTCTGAGGAACAGGATTTATGACTATTTGGAAAAGCAGAGCATGATTAAAGGCAGTCAGCATGGCTTCGTGAGGGGCAGGTCATGCCTCACAAATCTTATTGAGTTCTTTGAGGAGGCGACGAGACAGGTCGATGAAGGTCAAGCAGTGGATGTGGTGTATATGGACTTCAGCAAAGCAATTGGTTAGGTTCCCCATGGTAGGCTCATTCATAAAGTCAGGAGATATGGGATACAGGGAGATTTGGCTATCTGGATTCAGAATTGGTTGGCCGACAGAAGGCAGAGAGTGGCTGTAGATGGAAAGTATTATGCGTGAAGGTTGGTGATGAGTGGTGTCCCACAGGGCCCTATTCTTGGGCCTCTGCTCTTTGTAGATTTTATAAATGTCTTGGATGAGGAGGTTGAGGGGCGAGTTAGTAAATTTGCCGATGACACAAAGGTTGGAGGTGCCGTTGATAGTATTGAGGGCTATTGCAGGCTGAAACATGACATTGACAGGATGCAGAACTGGGCTGAGAAATGGCAAATGGAGCTCAACCTAGGTAAATGGTAAGTGATGCATTTTGGAAGGTCGAACTTGAATGCTGAATATAGGATTAAAGACAGGATTCTTGGCAGTGTGAAAAAACAGAGGGATCTTGGTGATCAAGTGCATAGATCCCTCAAAGTTGCCACCCAAGTGGATAGGGTTGTTAAGAAAGCATATGGCGTTTTGGCTTTCATTAACAGGGGGATCAAGTTTAAGAGCCGCAAGGTTTTGCTGCATCTCTACAAGTCCCTGGTGAGACCACACTTGGAAAACTGTGTCCAATTCTGGTTGCCCATTATAGAAAAGATACAGAGGCTTTGGAGAGGGTGCAAAGAAGGTTTACCAGGATGCTTTCTGGACTGGAGGGCTTGTCATATGAAGAGAGGTTGACTAAGCTCAGACTTTTCCCTCTGGAGAGAAAGGGGAAGAGAGGTGACCTGATCAATGTATACAAGGTAATGAGAGGCATGGATGGAGTCAATAGCCAGAGACTTTTCCCCAGGGCAGGATTGACTGGCATGAGGCATCATAGTTTTAAGATATTAGCAGGAAGGTATAGAGGGAATGTGAGAGGAAGGTTCTTTACGCAGAGAGTTGTGAATGCATGAAATGCGTTGCCAGTGGGGGTGGTGGAAGCAGAATCATTAGGGAAAATAAGCAACTGCGGGACATGCACATGGACAGCAGTGAATTGAGGAGTGGGTAGGTTAGGTTATTTTGTTTTAGCTTAGGAATAATCCTCGGCACAACATCATGTGCCGAAGGGCCTGTTCCGTGCTATACTTTTCTATGTTCCACATTCTATAAATGCAATAATTTTGTGGGGTGTAAGCTGGGGCCCAAGAAATTGCTCACCATGATTTTGTGCATATTAAAATTTACAGAATAGGAAATCAGAGATTGAGGAATATAATTTTTGGACTTTTGCTCCTGGTCTGTTCTAGAGTCACTGAAATAAAACCTTTAAAAGAACAAGTAAACAAATTTGAGACCTACTTCTAATAATTTTACAGTTTAGAAGTGTTATTAATTCCAAATGTCTACCTACAACTGACCTTTCGTAATTAATTCATTTGAGTGTTATCCCTAATTTCCCTTGAAGATAGCTGTCATCTTAAATATAACAAAGTGATTTACAGGGTTATTTCAGCAGGCAGTGAAGAATTGACCCCACTGCTGTGAATCTAGAGTCATGTACAGGCTTGATCAGTAAGGACAACAGGTTTCTTTCTTGGAGAACATTAGTACACTGTTTGGGTTTCTACAACAATCTAGTTGCATAATGCTTGTTCTTCCCTTTACTAGCTTTTTAAACATTTCTTTAATTTTAATTCCCAGCTGCCACGGTGAGATTTGAATTCATGTCACTGAATCATTAGTTCAAGCCTCTGGATTACTAAAACACTAAAGTAATCTTTATGCTACTGTACTCTGCAAGAGAAGTAAAATAGTCATTTTTAAACAAGTTTCTTACCTTTATTGTTACACGCTATCCATTTAACATATTCTGCAAATGTTACCTCCCGGCCAATCAGATATGTAAATACACGCACCTGCCAAAGTAAGTAAAGTGGAATTCATTGCAAAAATCCTTTAATGATAAAGTCAAGGGATATGTGTGCTGTGATGATCATTTTGTTGAAGAGTTAAAAATTAAAGAAAAGGAAGAAACTAATTCTCAAAATTCTCCAAAGTTCTCCAAAGTTCTCTAATTCTCCAAATTTAGAAAGTCAAACTTGCTCTGCTAATTCTTTAATTTTGATCTTGAATTCCACATTATGCCAATGACAGTTAAGAATTGTTACAAAAAACTGAAAGAACTGCATATGCTGGAAATTGGAAACAAAACCAGAAATTGTTGGAAAATCTCAGCAGTTCTGGCAGCATCCATGGGGAGAAATCAGAGTTAATGCTTTGAGTCCAGCAAGCCATCTGCAAAGCATTGTTACAATTTTGTTTTCTCCAAATTATTAAGCTTAAAATCACAAAGGGGAGTGTTTTGTAGCGCGGTAGTAGTGTCCTTACCTCTGCGCTGGCAGATTTGGTTTCAAATCTCACCTGGTTTTAAGGTATATAATTACATCTCTAATGTAGTGGATTAGAAAATATCTAAAATCACAAAAGGAACTTCTAAAATCATACCAATAATCTTATAAATAGGAAGGAGTCCTTTATGTTAACACACAAGTAATTTTGGACTAAATATCAAAGTAAATGCATAATTCCAGAGCTGCAATAATAATTTCATCTTATACCAGTTACCATTATTATTTGGTAAACAGAATGACTACCTAACAAAGGATGCTAACCACAACAATGACTAATCATTCTACTGAAAACCCTCAAAAGAAAGATTCAGTTGTCATCATGCTTTCATCCAAATTCTGATAGCATATTAAAATGAAATTCTACTGACTGGGAAAGAATATTACATTGTAGCCCTGTAAAGTGTCACACATTGACAAAATTGGCTATTCTCAGACATGATAATCGTCTAGAAAGTGGACTGTAACTAGAAACTACAGCCTTGGTAATAAGTAAGGAGAACACATTTAGGAAAGAGAATGATTGAAGGCAATGTGCATTGGGGAAATAAATGAATCAATGATTGACAAAACTTGTGTTTAATATTTTCACTGCGCTCTTGGACGCAGCTTTATAGTTCTCAAACATTTTTTGAGGCATGGTGCATACATAGAGAGGTGAACACCTCATTGGCATCTTCTCTGGACATCCACCTTGGTTATCATTCCCCAACATCTCAGGTCACATTCCAATGGCAGCAACTGCCTGCACCCTCCATCCAGGGAGTGACATTAGCAAAGCACTGGTCTTGGCACATCATCATGGGACTTCCTGGACTCACTTATACAGTTCACCCTAGAATGCTGCATTTTGGAGTTCACTGACACCTTACACTGTAATGCTGCTGTCAGGCTACTTGGCACACAAGACCCACGTCCATCTCATGCATCAGAACAGGAGACATTTAAAGGCTATTTTTTCATTTTCTTCACATACACTCACTTTGTGCCTACTTGGATGCTCACAGCATTTCTGCCTTGCCTTACCTTTTTGGGTATTGTTGCATCATTCAGAATTTACAGGCTCACATGTTCCAGCTTACCTTATCTTTTAGCATAGACAACTTGTCATGTGTGTCTGCAATGAACAATCAAGGAAATAGACATGATACTGATGCATCATTGGGCGGCATGGTGGCACAGTGGTTAGTACTGCTGCCTCACAGTGGCAGAGACCTGGGTTCAATTCCCACCTCAGGCAACTGTCTGTGTGGAGTTTGCATGTTCTCTCAGTGTCTGCGTGGGTTTCCTCCGGGTGCTCCGGTTTCCTCCCACAGTCCAAAAATGTGCAGGTTAGGTGAATTGGCCATGCTAAGTTGCCCGTAGTGATAGGTGAAGGGGTAAATGTAGGGGAATGGTTCTGGGTGGGTTGCTCTTCGAAGGGTCGGTGAGGACTTGTTGGGCCAAAGTAAAGTAATCTAATCATGTCATATGAATATCACACCTAAACCAAATGGCCTTGTCTAAAAGTTTAGGTGGAGTATTCATTCAAGTCCATTCAAAGGGACATAGGTCCTTCAGGGAGTGTCAGTACAGTCCATGTGAATCTCAGTCCAGAGATTTGGACATGGTCAGTTGACCACTTGAGTCAATTAGGTGGGGGAATCTGTCGTTACTTCTTGGCAAGTGGGCTACATTTAGCCCTGGGATTAGTGGTAAAATCAGTCAGGAGCTGCACATAGATCAATCATGGAATTGGGCCATAAACAATTAGGGCTTACATTCTAAGTCAGTTAAGTGTGAGCCATAATAAGTTGGAGTTCATTCATTGAAAGTCAAGAGCATAATCAGGGCTCACAGCCCTGGCGAAGTTGGGAAAATGGGGTTTGGAGACAGCAAGTTAGAATGCAAAGAGGACAATAGTCATGAAGTGTTGGGGGGGGTGGGGTAGGGAGTAACTCAACATATCAGGGTAGGAGACAATAGAGGGCACAGGATACTACTAAAAGGGGGCAGTCTATGGTAACTATGACATTGATGGGGTAATGAGGGATGTGGTGGTGTGCGGGGAAGCAGTGCGTCATGATGCTTAGCATAACAAAACTGTAGACCTGGAGCTCAGGAGATAAAGTGGGCAGTTAAATGAAAGGTAGTTACTGTGGGGATAGTGAAACCTGATGAGGTTGACAGGGAGTACAAAGCAGAAAGGAGCAAGGGATTCGGGGCTCTCTTAGATTAACAGGCTGAGTTTATAACTCCATCTCAAGAGCACTGTCTTGCCTTCCATCCTTATCCAAATATTGATAAATATTGTTATTGGTAATTATAATTAATCCACATCATGTCTGAAACAGGCATCATTACTGGTGACTTAAATAGGTCCACCTGCTTTCCACAATTCATTGCAAATACATTGCAAGGTCTCATAAGCTGCAAACGGTTTGGAGCTGCCTTCTTCACATATTGAACTCTAAATAATTGTAACATGCTGTTAGATACAATTTTACCTTTTGTTGGTCTTATGGATGCTGGACCAGAAATGTAATTGATTCTACCATATTTATAATCTTCCACTATAGGGATATGACATAGCTAATAAAGCTGGGTTGAGTATCTGTTATCAGCTGTAGCCATAACAAACTGGCGAAGATCACATGCCCAGGACTAACAAGGAGTCTGTATGTGATTCCTCCTACAGATGCATTCATACTGGTACTACCTTGTCTCCTTGGTAGAATGGGCACCTGAAATTAGGTCGAACACCCTCACCCCCTGTCACCTTCGATGCGCTTTCTGCGGAGCCTGGCTCTCCACGGCAACTGCCAACCTGTCCATGGAGACAAATGTATACATACCAGAGGCAACACTGTACAGACAGCATTAGTGGACTCCTCCAACCTTAGATCCAATTTCCCAAGTGTCTTCAACAAACCTGCCTGTTGTTCCTGTGTTTGTTTGGACACAAAGTGCTTTCCTCTCCTGCCTGGGACTGAGTCAGTGTCTGGTCTCTCGCAGTCCTCTGAGTACCAGAGACCAGGGCCTTCTTCCTCAGCCAGCAGAGATGTGCCAGTGACTTGTTTACCAAAATGTGGTCCCAATGATACTCTAGCTAATGTACCCACCAAAGTGTCAGTATCTGACTGGTAGAGGATACAAGAGACAGATTTGGCAGTGCACCTTTTGAGGAATCTATGATTTCTTCCTCAGAGGTGGAGGAAGAATTATGTCCACAGGAGTGGCATCTTCCACCTGCAAAAGACAAGAGGGGGAATAAGTTGTGCAATAGAGTCAGAGGCTTGAGCATGTAAAGAATCCAAAGTGGTGACAATCTGAGAGCAACATAGCACATCACAATGAATCTTACTTGCTTGCAGGGACATGGAGGTTGGAATGGCTTGTGTCCCCTCCCACAAAGGAAATCATTCTCTCCTCAGAATGAACAGATAAATAATTGGCACCCCATCACCCATTTTGCCCCCTGCCAATCTGTGGTCACTGTTTTCTGGAATGAATCTAGGCCACAGATTGAGTGAGATAAAGTGGCTGGTACAACAATTGATGTTGCTACAGATGGGAAAACAGCGGCAAGGTGTCCAGAATGAATGATTAGGAAGCATAGAGGGCATTTAGGGGTAATAGTTTGAGAGAGTAGGGCTGGTGAGAGCCATTGAAGGGGGATGGAGGATACAACAGTGAGAGTGGTATACCATGAACCTTGGTGGAAGTGGGTGCAGTTGGCAGTGCTAGAGTGAATATAAGGTAACGGAGACAAGAGGAGAGTTAACTTCTTGTGGTATTGCTGTGCATTCTTCTAGATCATGGAAACAATATTGACCAAAGTGATAGCTTCGGAACAGGCAGGCAACGTTTGGTGCTGTGGTCTCCTCTGTGGTCCTAAGGAAAAATAAAAAGTGTACTGCCCAGGTCTCTCATGCACCATGTACCAGAACGTCCAGGTCCTTGTCCATGAAATAGTGTGCCAAATTGCCTGCCAGTCATATCCTTTCTCACACAGTGGAACTGTGAAGGGCTATGCCTGGCATGGAATATTTGAACTGATGCACATCTAGGCTTTAAAAATGGCTCTCAGCATGAATGTCAGAAAATGCACCCACTTCCACCACTGCTGAGCAAAAGAGAGTGCAAGACCATAAGACTAATGCTGTGGAAGCATACTGCCTCCTTAATGAGAGAAGCAGCAGAGAACTGTGTCGGGAAACTTGCTACAGCTCATGGAAAAAATCCTCCGTGAAGTTGCCTGAAAATTCATCCCAACGTTATGTCCTAGACAGACCATACGTACTGTGTGCAGGTCTCTCTTCTACATCTGGTGGGTATGATTGCAGAAAATATAATCCAAAGCAAATCTTAGAAATCCTGAGAAATGCTTCTGCTTCATATCAAGTTACAATGGTAACTTCCACTCTGAAAGGTATGAAGCACAAATCCATCCACCTAGGGAGTCCTGAAGGAAAACTAATAGGTTAGAATGGAACCATATGGAAGCTGACCAAATTCTTGCTCCATCAGCAATACACTAAACAAGGCATCTGTCTGTTTCTGAAGATGATGGAATGAAAAGTTGCTATGGGTAGTCGCTCTCAAAAGATGATGGATAAATTCAACTGTCTGGTTAGCAAAGCGCAGATGCAGGATTTGGGCAGTCACAAGAAAGATGGATCGACTTATACCCACAGCAACAGATGTGTACCAACATTTTGGAGCACCTAAGGTAGTTGGGGTCATGGCTAAGATTTAAACAATCTACTCAGCTTGTGTGCATTGTCAGATTTTGGGATTTTGAGTGCATGAGCTCCCCAGAGGTGGCCAGCCCCAGGGAGAGCTATGTTTGGCAACACTCAGCAGTGCACTGTTATACACAGTACATGTCAAATGGACCTGTTATTGGCATTGGTGGAAGAGAGATATTTGGAGGAGATGCTAGAACGTTAAATAGTACTTCCTTCCAGAAATCAAAACATCAAGGGTTGAAGCAGTCACCTACGAGAATGAGTGTTCGACAACTAACAGAGCATCATCATCGTTAGTCTCTTTAATCCTTTAAACAGAAGAACCATCTCTGCAGCGGGGCGCAGAAAGAGCTGCTACCCCTACATTGAGGCCAGGACAGCTCCATGAAGAGGACAACTAAACATCAGTTTCAAATGGAGACAAGCGAGCAGGCTCCTCTCTTATTCATGGTTTTAAAGGAAACACTACATAAAAGTGATTAAGCAAGACTATGTGGGGGGAGCAGCTGAGCAATGTGCAGTGCAGGGTGCCTCCCAATTGGTTGTGGTACCAAAACTGTATCTTCAGAAAGCCAATGGTGTGCTCTATGGTGGCCTTTATGAGCAGATGACTTCAGCTGTAGCACCTCCACCTCAGGGTCATGTGAAGGGGTGAGTAGCAATCTCTTCACAGTTCATTCATTGATTTCAGGAGATGGAATGGAGAGTTGCAGCATATGCATACCCATAGGAAATTTAATAGTTGCAGGGATGGGAGGTTGGAGTACAAATCCTTCCTGTTGATGATTCCATTAGATGGTCAGTCATGATTTGATGGCCAGTTTGACACAATTGATTGATGCCCTGCAGCTGAGAAAATCTCAATAGAGATAAAATTCACTTCCTTTATGCCAATTAGGTTATAACAGTTTAATATTGTACGTAGTGTCGAGTTCTTGCACATAAAGCATCAGTGACCTGCAAGCTGCCACAATGATTCCCCACTGATCACTGGAAGGAGCTGGAGGCAAAGAAGCTGAACACAATAGCTTGTATGACTAATGGCATGGCACAATGAGCTGTGCTCAGAGGTACAATTTCATCTGTCACAAAGATAAAAATTTCAAGAACCAGTTGCATTTATAGGTGCAGCTTCCTACAATACTGATTCTCTGACATGTCCAGGTAGTTCAGGGAGGCTATGACCTCTGTTGCCTTCCTGACCATTGTACTTCTCCTCTGCACTCCTTATCTCCAGGGATTGGACTGTGCTCTTGAGAATGTTGTTCCTCAAAGCCACTCAGACCAAGATCAAAGAGTTGCATTCCAATTATCTGCTGCTGTCTTCCTCATGTGTTCAGCTGTCTTCCTAATACTATTTGGAAATCTAACCCCCAAGTGTCCCTCCAACAACGGCACACCATACAGACCTGCATGTCAAAACTTCAGTGTTCCTCTCAGCCACACTCTCTACATTGGTCCACTTATGTTGATAGTATGGTATACCCTAATGTTATTCTCAATCTACATATAGCATGTCCCTGATGCACCCCATTAAAATAAAAAAAAAAGCCCATAACAAGTCAGCAATGAGTTTGTTAATATTAATTGTCCTCATGTCTTAACTGGGCAGGTTACCAGTTCCAACCTTTCCTCTCATGAGAAATATCATGGTGATACAAACTGGTACACTGGCCAGCAATGCCATTATTAATGCCTGCCAGCCTCACTGCTTTCTCCATCGGGACTTAAAAACTTGATGCTAACATCTCCTCTCAAATTCTTTGTCCCAGGAATCTGGAGACACTGACATTAGTTCATTAAGAAAATAACCCTCATTCTCCCCAAATCTTTTCTTCTTTCTTTTCTCTCATTAGAGCACTGGCCTGTTCACACACTAGGAATAGTACATTTTGGGTTGTACTTTCTTGTCCCTGAAGAACAGTCATTTCAAAGTAAACTATGAAAGTCATCTTTCTGTGTATCGCTTCAATATCACTTGCATTCCAAGCTTTCTCATCAGACACTATTTGTCATCCATTTGAACAGGATAATGTGACCATGTAAAAGCATATCCAACTCATTGTATTTCACAGTATAAGCTGCTATCATCTGACATAGTACTGGCATGTCTTGTGTTTAAAACTAGTTAATAGTCTTAAAGAAATATTGAGGATTCGTAAATGTGAAATTCTGGTGGACGTAAATTAAAATGATATGTTATACAAAATATTAATTTAAAAATATCATTGATAGGACATTTATCATGAACTTTGAGAAAAAAAAAGACATTGCAAAGCATAGGAAATTAGATATAGCAGCAAACAAAGCTTATGTTTGTGAAGAACAAGCTGATTGAATGGAGACACAAAGTCAGCAATACATAGGAGATGACACATGACTCAGTCTCTGAGACAGAAAAATATTGGTTTTAAGTACAGAGAAAAATTGCCACAAGGGAAGGAATCCTTGCCTTCTCTCTCTTTCTCCGAAATCCCTCTCACCAACTTTGAGAGTTGAAAACTCACAGGAAAGCCTCATTACTGCAAGTGGAGAATCCTTAAAGGAGAATGTTGAATTTACAACACTGGTTATATATAAAAAAACAAGAATTCAACCAGTCATAATTGAGCCAGGAAAAAAATCCCAATGTCAACTTGTGTGCGGAAAGTGACTTTGGAAAATATTCAAGTATTCTTTTTAAATGAATCTGCAGAGTTTTAAGAGAGTGCAGGGGTGAGTGCATGCAGAAGCAGGTGTGCGGAGTCACGTGCAGATGTGGAAACATGTGAAGGTCAAGGGCACGTCAGGCATAGATGTATATATGAATTTGAGGGCATGTACATGGGTATGAGTGGAGGGTTTGTGCACCACACAAGGGTGTACATGTGCACTCAAAGGTGTGTGTGTGTGTGTGTGTGTGTGTGCAGATTTTAAATTTTTTACATTTTGTATCGTATATTTGCTTAAGTCAGTCTTTTTTGCAATAGCCTAGGTTATTAATTTATGAGTTAAGGAACCTGGCTGTCTGGTTTCTTATACCAAACTACATCTAATCTAATATACAATAGATACATTACCTTCTTTCTAAACTTTCAAGCATATTGCAGCCAATGGAGGAGTCGGAGATGGAAAGGGATTGATCCATTCTTTCGAATGTGGACTTCACGAATCTGGCGGACTGGTTTCTGATATCAAGCTACATGTAGTCTAATATACAATAAGTATATTAACTTCATTTTAAAATTTCAAGCATGAAAAGGAATCAACCCATTCTTTCTAACGTGGACATAAAAATGTGGAAAGTTGTCTTGCAAATGGACAGAAACATTTACTGGCAATAATGGCAATTTCTCTTGCCTCCACCATTGGAAAGGAATAAACAGTCTTGTGCTACTTCTACACCTTCACAATAGTGTTGACATGTATAAAGGCTCCACTGACTTCTGTAGTTGATTTGCTATGTTTGTCTTTCAATGAGTATAGCACAGACCATTCAAATATGCACATACCTTACAATCAGGCCAATTGTATTGTTCAAATACAGATTCATAATCCTCAACTGCACCATCTGTAATCAGCATGATGGCTTGGTTACACAGGCTGCCTTGTCCTGTCTCATTAAACTAACAGAAGGAATGTAGATTTTAGTAGCAGCATCAAGAATTGAAGAGAGTCAAAGTTTAAAAATCAATAATGACTACACGATACAAACAGAAATTTTGTTTTCATAAAAGAATAAACAATTTCAAAATAACTGTACGGTGTAAATGAATTCTGCATCAGGAAAATAATAAATCATTCCAATTAGTTGTACAACTTAACACTAGCAGACACCATATCAGCAATTTATCACAGAGTCAGCTATCAAAGGAAAATGTCACATTAATGTCGTACATGTCCTGCTAGAGGGTAGATGTACAGATTTTCATGCAGGGAATGATATTGAGTTTCCACCAGAGCATAGCAACCATAAAGTAGCTGTTTGAAATGTGGGGCAGGCTAGTGATTGTATTACATATCACTTTGTAGCCCCCAGGATAGGGGTTTTACTTGGATCCCACCAAAGTCTCAAACAAAATCAGTGACTTAACTGAAAAGAGGTGAGTGGGGAGTCTGATTACGGTTGCACCAGGATATCACCCTAGCCCCACAAGGGTCAACACGGCAAATTAGACTTGGAACTTGGTAAGGTTAGTTTTGGGCAGGCGATGAAGAGAGTTGGCACTCAGACACTGAATATGGTTATTATCCTGGCTTTTCCAAATCATGGGGGGTGGGGGGGGGGGGGGGGGGGGAGAAGAGGAAAGGCACAGCTGCCAATCGCAACAAAGCAGCCACCTGTCCAAATTAAATGCTTCAACTATCATTACCGCTGGACAGGTTCTGCACGCAGTGACAAAGAGAGACAATACACTCTATGGGAACTGTGAAACTCCTGGGCCTCAAGAGGGCAAAGGAGAGAGAAAAGGGAAAAGAAAGCTGTTCCCTCTACACAAGATCTTCCGCCAAAGATGAAGCTATCTTGAGGTGACTGAGACTGAGTGTCTCGGGAGACTGATTTTCCAGGTAGATGGTTACAGAGATCTATCGCTTCTTCACTGAAGAATTTGCACCTCACAACACTATTTGTCAAGTCCAATCAAGAGCCTTCAAAGTGCAGTGTTGAACTTCTTCCTTACTGGTTCCTTTCAAGGATCAGCTGCAAACCTTTGTGGCATCCTGTAAATAGGTACACACCACAGTGTCTTGCTGCTTGCTGATGGCCTTTGTGCCAGAACATTCCTTGCCAGACAGTCAGATTCCTTGAAGGAAGAGAGGGAAGTGGATTTCTCAGCCATCCCACCCAACTCATGCCTCCTCCAATTGCAGAGTATCATTCATTGTATCCATGTGACCAAGGCATCTAGGGATTGAAAAGTGAGTTCATCAACAATAAGGGCTTCTGCTCCTTTAATCCAAAATGTCTGTGAGCACAAGAGGCATTTCCTCTACAAGCGGTCATTTTCTTTGCAGCTGCCATGAAGCCTTCATCGTCTACTGGTCCATACTATCTCAGAATTCCCCTCAAACTCTAAAGACTTGTCGACGGATACCAGGGCTGTTGGATATCCCTTGAAAATATAGCAAAGCATCACTCTACATGCATCCCAGGCAGAGGCACAAAGATAACATATACAATGCTACCTGCTCAATTGAAAAAAAAAATCAAACAGCATTTGACTCCAAAAGATGAAAGTCTGGACCAAATAGTTTTGCTGTCCAATACACTCCCTGCCAGAATCTTTGGGATTGTTGTGGTCTGATGCACTCCATAGAGCATTGCCCTACAAACAGCAGTGGGTTTTGAGCATAGTGAGGTCTTGGAGGAGATAATTTTTGAGGGCAGAGCATGAGCAGGTGATAAGAAAGGAGAAAGAATTAATGATAGAGGGAGATGAAGTTGGACTAAGAGGCACCACAAGGTGAATTCCACCTGCCACCAGCCAGATGAGGACTTCCTTCCTCTCATGGCCCCCAATATTAGACTCGATTCAGTATCAATGAAATGAGAAGAAGCACTCCAGTAACAGGTCTCTAAATTTCTGGTGCTTTTATAACTTTGGCACAATCAGCAGATTTCGCTCTTCGGACAATCAACAACCTCAGTCACAGCTGCCATGGGGAGTCTAAATTAGTCCCACACACTATCCAGTCCACTTCTGTTCTTGCCAACAGTGGCTCGAAGTGGGCAGAAAGCTCATCTATATTGGAATTAAAAATTCACCTTGTGGAAAATCTTGACTTGGAAATCAGCAGATTCCCCAACCCCTATATGCAAATTTCTAATGTGACAGACTCAGCTCCTCTTTTCCGTCTGTATGGCAAAAATTCAGCCCTGGAATTAAAGAATACATCAGAAACCACACAAGCACAATAAAATGGATATAGTTAAAAAGGATAGTTGTGTTTATGTTACATTTTAGGATCCTGTCCTTCAGTATAATGGTGACTCAGGATGGTAAAGGTTCATTCACAGATTGTGTTTATATCAGACTGTGGGAAGAATGATCCATAAACTTTTCTTCAGGAAGCACTGGCATTTTACACTGAGTGGATCTGTATAATTTGTTGACTTCAGTGTGCTGCTGAAGGCCACTTCCTGTGTCTCTTGTTCCATTTGAGTACCCTTCCTCTGTTGCTGCTGCTTCACTTCTTTCAGATCTTCGATGCCGAAAAGGTTCAATGAACTTTACAAAGAAACATCGATGAAATGAGTGAAGCTGACTGGACATTATAGACTGGAGTAGGGAGTTTACAAAGAAATGGGCTTTCCAATCCAAATTAAAACTAAGCAGACATAAGTTTTAACATTTAAAGGAGCCAAACATAAATCAAGCAAAGCACAGATGCAATCTGGTTGTACTGTGCTGGTTATAAGACATATTAAAAGTTTCCTGTGTATACTGCATTGGCAGGTCTACCTCCGTTTAACTTTTTTTATACTGCACCAAAAACCCATTGCACAATGGTCCACAACTTCATAAACGTGTCCCTTTGTCACAATGCTGGTCTTTTCCAGGGTTACTATGCCCTGAGTTTTTTTTCCCCACATAGGGGATAATTAGCCAGGCTCTAACTAGGCTGGGTTTGAAATGTTTATTCGGGACCTTTTTGTTTACCCCTAACAGGTAATGCCTCCGGCCTGAGGCTTTCATGTCTTAAAAAAAGGCAATAAAAGGGGAGTGGCCAGCTCACTGTGTAGCTAGCCTTTGTTTAGATTAGAGTTTTGATTCAGTTCAGCAGCAGTGGGTGTGAAGAAAGGCTGCTGGGACAAGTCCAGCCAGGTACTCGTTTTCTTTATCTTTAATCCTGTAAGCCCTGGTTTGTTTCATTTATACTCATTATGCTAAGGAGTGTGTTTATTGGGACTGTTGCAAGTATTTCCAGAACAGCATCATTCAGTTGGGATAATCTGTTGGGTTTTTGGATAGGATAAGTTATACGGTATTCTACTTTCTGTTCTTTGTGTTTCATTCCATAATATTGGAAATAAGTTCTGTTGTTTAAAACTTGGCAGTCGGACCAGTTAATTTACTCTGGGAATATCCACTGTACACTTACCTAAAACAAATAGCAAAGTTACGATCTGGGCTACCTGCTTAAAAATGTTTTGAGGAGTCAGGACTGGTCCATAATATGTTTGAACTCATTCAATTGCATATAATAGGAAAACAAGTACTTGACTCAAAGTCCAGATATTCTACCCCCTTTGTTACAACTGTATCTGTGCAATTAGTAGAAAAATCATAATTTCAACCCCTTTGTACAGCATTTCCCAAAATCAACATTGGAAATGAAGGTAACAAGTAACTAAAAATACGAGTCGGATAAGATAGGTTGCCTGGGAACATTAGAAAACAAAGTACCTGAGAACACCATTCAACACTTTAAACCCTTTAGACCTTTTAAAGCTGTACCATCACGAACGGTTCCCAAAATCACCAAATATCAAAGTAAAAGCTTTTTAACTCACATTATGCAGAGACCCAACAGAACACAACTGCCCATTAATCCCAGTCAATTATTGAAAAAAGCACTAAAAATATGCAAACCTTATTCAAGACTCTGAAGGCCTCAATGAGTGCTTTAGTTACAACTCCTGTTCCTTTGGCATTAAGTTTATCAACCAGCAGCTTGAAATGCTGAAGAGGAATATAAAACAACAGAAAAAAGCAAATATTCAGTGCAACATGAAAATTCATGAAAAACATCAATAATATTGTCTACAATAGGATCTTAACAGCTTGATAAGTTCAGCTAATGAGTAACTGAACCATACCCAATAGTGCAAATCTCCCATGGCACTGCGTTCATGGCATCAATTATCATGCAGTATTATCGCAGATGAATTTACAAATGTTGGTCTTTACAAAATGTCTCCTTTAGCTGAAAGTGAAACAACTTTCTGTGAAGGGTGTTAGTGAGGACATATGCAACACCTCTACTTGGAAATAAGACTATGAGGTCTAGATGCCAAGAGGCTGAAACTCAAACAGAAACCTATTCAAATCAAGTGAAAGTTTTCACACTTTCTACAATGACTCAATATATTAGACAGTTTGTGAAGAGGTTAACTGGCATCACAAAATGAGCTTCGTCCATTAGGAGATAACCAACGGTCCCTGGGAGGAGCTAACCAGTGTGTTGTCGTATTCCAGTTGGTCAAATATCTCTAAGTTGTGCAACAGAATGTTTCAATAGCAGTAACGTGTACTTACTCTTTTTAGTTTGGAGGTCTCACAGAAACTTAAAATAAGTAACTTAGTATCAGTGTAATGTTCAATAAAGCTATTCCCCATCTTCAAGTGGGCATCTTTCCCCATTCAATATCAGTAATTTAGACAAACATCAAGATGTACATTCAGTGGCAATGAATGTTCCTAGGCAGCCCATCCTATCACGTTCATATTTTTAGATACTTGTTATCTTCACTTCCAATGTTGAATTTAGGAAATGCTGTACAAAGGGGTTGAAATTATGATTTTTCTACTAATTGCACAGATACAGTTGTAACAAAGGGGGTAGAATATCTGGACTTTGAGTCAAGTACTTGTTCTCCTATTATATGGAATTGAATGAGTTCAAGGGTGTTATGGACCAGTCTTGACCACTCAAAACATTTTTAAGCAGGTAGCCCAGACCGTAACTTTGCTATATGTTTTAGATAAGTGTACAGTGGATATTCCCACATTAAGAGATTGTGAAGAAGCAAAAATGGCCTTTGCAGTGATATGTACTTCTTGTCAGATGTGGGAGTTTAAAGAGAGTTTAAGGGTTATTGCGGATTATATCTGCCACAAATGCTGTTGGATACGAATCTTATCAGATCGAGTGGATCGGTTGGAGAGACAGATAGAAACGATGAGGAATTTGCAACAGCAACAGTGTGTGATGGATGGCAGTTTGGGCTTGGATCGGCGCAACATCGAGGGCCCAAGGGCCTGTACTGCGCTGTATTCTTCTATGTTCTATGTTCTATGTTCTATGTAACTGAACCATACCCAATAGTGCAAATCTCCCATGGCACTGCGTTCATGGCATCAATTATCATGCAGTATTATCGCAGATGAATTTACAAATGTTGGTCTTTACAAAATGTCTCCTTTAGCTGAAAGTGAAACAACTTTCTGTGAAGGGTGTTAGTGAGGACATATGCAACACCTCTACTTGGAAATAAGACTATGAGGTCTAGATGCCAAGAGGCTGAAACTCAAACAGAAACCTATTCAAATCAAGTGAAAGTTTTCACACTTTCTACAATGACTCAATATATTAGACAGTTTGTGAAGAGGTTAACTGGCATCACAAAATGAGCTTCGTCCATTAGGAGATAACCAACGGTCCCTGGGAGGAGCTAACCAGTGTGTTGTCGTATTCCAGTTGGTCAAATATCTCTAAGTTGTGCAACAGAATGTTTCAATAGCAGTAACGTGTACTTACTCTTTTTAGTTTGGAGGTCTCACAGAAACTTAAAATAAGTAACTTAGTATCAGTGTAATGTTCAATAAAGCTATTCCCCATCTTCAAGTGGGCATCTTTCCCCATTCAATATCAGTAATTTAGACAAACATCAAGATGTACATTCAGTGGCAATGAATGTTCCTAGGCAGCCCATCCTATCACGTTCATATTTTTAGATACTTGTTATCTTCACTTCCAATGTTGAATTTAGGAAATGCTGTACAAAGGGGTTGAAATTATGATTTTTCTACTAATTGCACAGATACAGTTGTAACAAAGGGGGTAGAATATCTGGACTTTGAGTCAAGTACTTGTTCTCCTATTATATGGAATTGAATGAGTTCAAGGGTGTTATGGACCAGTCTTGACCACTCAAAACATTTTTAAGCAGGTAGCCCAGACCGTAACTTTGCTATATGTTTTAGATAAGTGTACAGTGGATATTCCCACATTAAGAGATTGTGAAGAAGCAAAAATGGCCTTTGCAGTGATATGTACTTCTTGTCAGATGTGGGAGTTTAAAGAGAGTTTAAGGGTTATTGCGGATTATATCTGCCACAAATGCTGTTGGATACGAATCTTATCAGATCGAGTGGATCGGTTGGAGAGACAGATAGAAACGATGAGGAATTTGCAACAGCAACAGTGTGTGATGGATGGCAGTTATAGGAAGGGGGGGGGAAGTCTCAGATACAGTCACATAGATGGGTTAACTCCAGGAAGGGTAAGAGAGGTAGGCACCTAGGGCAGGAGTCTTTTGTGGATATACCTATTTCAAACAGGTATGCTGTTTTGGAAAATGTAGGGGGTGATGAATTCTCAGGGGAACGTAGCATGAACACCCAAGTTTCTGGTATTGAGACTGCCTCTAATGCAATGAGGGGTACGTCGGCTTCCAAGAGATCAATTGTATTAGG
>NC_057728.1:23353572-23392645 GCF_004010195.1 Chiloscyllium plagiosum
GACATTGGTTAGGCCACTGTTGCGTGCAATTCTGGTCTCCTTCCTATCGGAAAGATGTTGTGAAACTTGAAGGGGTTCAGAAAAGATTTACAAGGATGTTGCCAGGGTTTGAGGATCTGAGCTACAGGGAGAGGCTGAACAGGCTGGGGCTGTTTTCCCTGGAGCGTCGGAGGTTGAGGGGTGATCTTATAGAGGTTTAAAAAATTATGAAGGGCATGGATAGGATAAATAGGCAAAGTCTTTTCCCTGGGGTCGGGAAGTCCAGAACTAGACGGCATAGGTTTAGGGTGAGAGGGGAAAGATATAAAAAGAGACTTACGGGGCAACTTTTTCACACAGAGGTTGATATGTGTATGGAATGAGCTGCCAGAGGAAGTGTTGGAGGCTGGTACAACTGCAACATTTAGGAGTCATTTGGATGGGTATATGAATAGGAAGGGTTTGGAGGGTTATGGGCTGGGTGCTGCCAGGTGGGACTAGATTGGATTGGGATATCTGGTCAGCATGGACAGGTTGGACTGAAGGGTCTGTTTCCATGCTGTACATCTCTATGACTCTATGACCCTAAGACAACGAGGTGGAGCGGAAGCATTGATGAAGGACAGCACTGCAGTGCTGGAAAAAGAGAATGTCCTAGAGAATTCTAGATGGCATTGAAGATAAGGAATAAAAGAGGACCAAATATGTTTCTCAGTGTAGCCTTCGGGCCACCACCTAATGAGAAGGATGTGCAGGAAGAAATAAAATTACAAAAAGGTGTAAATATTATAAAGTGTTTTTAATAGAGGAATGTAATTATCCAAATGTGATGTGAGAAAAAAACCTTATCACATGGTAAGGATCATTAGGCTCTAGAATGCACCACTTGAAATGCAGTGAAGGCAGTTTCAATCATGGTATTCAAAAGGGCATTAGATAAATATTTGAATAGAAACGTTAGTGGGAAAAGGCAGAAGAATGGTACTAAACATCATTTTCATAGGAAGAGTTAGTGCTGACATTATGGGTTCTGCACCATTACAACTAAGCATATGTGGATTTGCTCTATTATCATAGTCTTGTAGTTTTTCTCCTCAAGCATTCTCTTCTAAATGTCACTCAAAAATCTGCAAGTACCACTATTTCAGGCAGTGCATTCAAGATCATGACGTTCTACTCTGGAAGAAAATGTCTCTTCATTTTACTTCTGTTCTTCATGGTTTTAATTTCTCTATCAAATCTCGTCTCAAATTTCGCTGCTGCAAGGAGACCACCTCAGTATCTCCAGCCTCCACACAAAGCTGAAGTCCGTCACCACTGGTACCAAACTAATAAGTCTCTTCAGCACCACCATTTCTTCCAATATGTCATCCCATTTTATAACGTGGTACCCAAATTGAACAAATACTTCATCCTAACCAGTTGTTTTTAAGTTTTGTTTTATTATAACTTCCCTGTTTTTTTACTACATACTTCTCCTCTGTACTTTCCACATTAGCTGTATTATGAATTTTACATTGATCATAAACCTCAGCATTCTGCCTTATTTTATCTTATAGCCATATATTTTTTAATGTATGTTTGGCAATCCCAGGAGCTCTGGCTCTGGATGTCCTTCCTCTCTCCTTCATGACAACATATCTACTCTGTCTGAGCAAAGTCTTCTTTGGAAGCTTTCTATTGTCCAGTTAGTGTTTTGCCTATTCCATGTCATTTTTCTTTTGTTTTAATTTATTTATAAGTTACAGAATAAGTTGAAGCAAAATAATAGCTGCCTGGTGGTAATGGAATTTAATATGGTTCACCATGACTTGCTAATGGATCTTGATATAGTTAACTGGAGGAAAGATAAATGTTAGTATAGATTGCAGAACAAATTAAAATACGCAGGTTAGCATTTAAGTTAAAGAACACAAAATAAACGGTGAAAGAGATGCAAAGAAAAGGTTGGAAATAATTATTCAAAGAAATTTGTTTGGCATAGAATTCTGATAATCAATAACAAACAAATCCTCAATAAAGATTTAATCTAGGCTTGTTCAATATATAATTTCAGCAGCATGACACTGTAATCTTTTGCTATAAATTCTGTGTTTTATGATCCTGCTTCACAACCACCTGATGAAGAAGCAGCACTTCAAAAGCTAGTGCCTTCACATAAACCTGTTGGACTATAACTTGGTGTTTTGTGATTTTTAACTTTGTCCACCCAAGTCCAATACCGGCTCCTCTAAATCAAACTAAATAATTTAACAGATAATCTATGTATTTCATTTGAAGTAAGCTAATCTTTGACTCATAATATCATTATAAAGTATCTTCCATTCCTGGAACTCAATACTGTGCATATACAAAATATAAAGTTTTAGAACCATTAATTAGATTGCAGTACACAAATTTGGCCTATTCTGGTACAACACAAACTTCTTTCCTATTTATAACTCACTTCAAATTACATTATTCTATTTTGGAACCATACAAATCCCAGCTTTTATCTTTCGTCTGGATATCCATTATTCTACCTAAGAATATCAGTTTGCTCCACCAGTACGGAATTAGATTCTAGCTTGTAACTCATTTAAAATATCCTTTAATCCACAAATAATGTTTCAGCAAATTCTTCATGAAATGTTCAGCAACAAGGTTTAATATTTGTAAAATCTCACGTGACACCCACCTCTCGGTTGTCTCTGTCAGCTTGCACGAGAGTTCCTTCGAAGCAGGGCTCGACATAGTGGATGTAGTCACTATACTAGCAGAAATACAGAGTAGAACTCGCTATTAGATAGGCATTCACATTGTACTCATTCATTACTGAACGGATTCCAAGTATTGGTAGAACATACACAGGGTTTTGTCAGTGCTGGTTGCAGTGATTTTGGAATGAAGAATACGGGTTACATTAGTTACATTCTATAGAGGGTTCATATCACAAGTGCTTTATAAATTTCTTAGTTATCATTCACTCACAGTGTTTGCAAATACTGCTTTTGCATTGGCTAGGCAATATTAAATAATTGGCCCATACAAGCAACATGCTCAATTACTATCCATTGATCCTCCAATCACGCCCAACATTTCACAAGATACAAACACAAGCCAAAGTTTTATGATAAGTCTCCAACACATTTTGAGGAGTAAGGATGTAAAACTTGGTGGGGTGGTCAGGGATATTGTGCGTGTTGGCTATCCACCTTTGCAAGAACGTTACTAATGGCTGGGAAGGTGGTGGGTGGCTTGCCTCCTCTTGGCCAACATGATGCTCTTGTGGCCAAATCATGTCCAATTGAGGTCTTTTCCTGGTATTTTATCCATGATGTGAAGGTGTCAGTATTGGACTGGGAGGGACAAAGTTAAAAATCACACAACACCAGGTTATAGTCCAACAGGTTTATTTGGAAGTACAAGCTTTCAGGGCACTGCTCCTTCATCAGGCAGCTCGTGGGGGAGGATCATAGGACACAGAATTGAGAGCAAAAGATCATAATGTCATACATTGATGTTAAGTCTTTCATCTTTTAGAATGGGCTGCATTGAAAGACTTAACAGCAATCTAGGTTTGTACAATATATTGCATCAGGATATGACATTATGATCTTTTGCTATAAATTCTGTGTCCTATGATCCTACTCCACCAGTTACCTGATGAAGAAGCAGTGCTCTGAAAGCTTGTACTGTACTTCCAAATAAACGTTGCCATGTGATTTTTAACTTGGTATTTTATCAGTGAGGAACAATGCCTCACCATGTGAAGCTGCTAAGTATACTCTGGCAATCTAATCCTTGCCTCTGTTTGAGGCATGCAAAGAAAACCTGCTAGTGAAAGGGTTGTCTCCATTTCTAATCCTCATTTCAACCTAACCAGGGCCTGGAGAATCCAGTCCACTAACCAGCTTTTCAGCATTGTTCTCCACTGTTGTTTCTTGTTTAGACTGGCTGCAGTTCCAATTGTGGCCACTGCTCCCAATGGCTCTGCTGAAACTGAAGAGCAGTCTGCCCTTTGATTGACCAGTTCAATAGAATTAAAAGTCAGCCAGTTTGGGAATGAAAGAGGAGGACAGCAAATAAAGGATGGAACCACCAACATCATCCTTCAACTCATCCAGCTCATCCTTACCTTTTCCGTGCAGCATCACCACCAAGGGGGTTCATAACATCATGGAAAGAATTTTTTTTCAAACTTTTCATGATCTAATAACTGTTGAACTATGCAAATTTCATTAAAATGCATACTTGTGGATGCTAGCCTTAAGATGAAAATAATAGCAGCTTTTTAGGATTCCTTCCACCTAAATGTGCAAAATACAGCTTTAACACATTTTCATGTTATATTGCCTTCAAAATATAAGACCATTTCCTTACAACTTCTTATCGCTACTCTCCACCATATATATCTCAGTTTAAAGCTTTCAAAAATTATCTTAGTCAATGTAATGTTCTCCAAAAAATAATGCAGAGGAAGACAGCCTAATTAGCACTTTGATTTTGTTTAAATTATGCAAGAAATACCAAGGTCTAACCAAAGATTTCTGCAATCTCAGTTTAGCAGGTTTAAAAAAAAATATTTGACTTAATTAGCAGATTCTGAAAATCTATGCCTTTTTAGGTAATTGAAGACATTTACAAGGATCATAATTTAGGATGGGTTGATGCTAACTCCATGACTTACATATGCCTGCCAATGAGAAAACATCACTTCTTGAGCATGCTTTGAGACATGTAAATTTATGCAAACATGTTTCTGAATCAGGAACTGGAGCACTTTCAACACATTTAAACTTCTTCCTCCCTCAAAAACTCAAACATCAATCCACATCTTTGTAACTTCAATGTCAATACTCTTTTCACTAGTCTTTGGCTGCAGTAATTGTACAGTCTCCCATTGTCTTGCATCAATTCTAATAACCTAAGATCCCTTATTGGTGTGCAGCTTGCAGTTGCAGTTTATGCCCCAAATTCTGATTTTGCATGAATGAACCTTGATTGCTCCAGATAGCTAGAAACCTGCATGATGTTAATATTGTTATTGAGTGCTTTTGTAGTGTTACCGGAGATCAATATGACATGCAGACATCTGTCGCATGCCTAAAAACTGAGCACGGAACACTCAACTTTCTAGGTCCTTGATTACTTTACATAAATTTAGTGATAATGACATGGAACTCTCAGCCCAAGAGGATGATGAAAGCAGAAATAACTAAATAATTTTAAAAGGAAATTGAATGGGCACTTGAAGAAAATAAACTCACAGGGCTATGGAATTAGAGCAAGGGAAGGGACTGAATGGAAAATTCAATTACTCTACAAATATATCATCTAGATACCTAAAATACCAGGACAACAATACAACATCAGGCAGTTTGAATTTTGAACTGAGAAGGAAATGTTGAAATTTTCTTGTCTGATTTACTTACAGCGATAATATTGACAAAATCGTTTTCACCCAATGTGTCCAGGATGGTATTGATGGTGTGTTTGGCTATCGTCATTCTGAGACCTTTCATACTGCCGCTGATGTCAAACAGTATGATAATGTCCTTTGGGGAAGTTGCAGCCTGAATATACCTGTACATAAGAACAAACAAAATGCACAGGAAGACTGGGTCCTGGAATGAGGTCACTGCACATTTTTTGCCTGTCAGGTCATAATAAAATCTGGCCCAAATTTAAAGATGGAAGGTTTCTGTCTTAACTTGCCATAAAATGTTTGAGATTAAATAAACTTAGGAGGTCACAACTCAATAGTGGCATTACACTTCACATAATTCTGTATTAATCACCAGGCTGGATGGGATGGAAAACAGGAATGTTACATTAGGGCAGACTGAGGGTTCTTTTTAAGAAATATTTTTATTAGAGATCTTTTTAATCTTTTTAATAATACCAAAAAACAGAAAAATAGAGGCAGTACAACAAATTCAAATGCCATATTATTAGTAATGAATGACCTACTATTCTACCAGAACAAACATATCTACTTAACTTAAACTAAACTACAAACAAATTAAATAAAAATTAAATTAAACTGAATTTAAATGAACTTAAATTAAATTATACCTCACTACTTTATTCTATTTCATCATCACATTTCCACTGAGGCTCCCATCCCTGGGAGTACCAGTCATTGTACCCATATTCTTTTCTCCCAGCATCTCCCTCCCAGGGCCCCTTAGGCACCCAAACTGATTCCCACAGCTGCACCACGGCCCTAATTAATATTGCTGATAAGTCTGTGTCAATATAATTTAGAAAGGACCACCACGTCTTGTAGAACTGCTCGGTTTTGTGGTGCACCATATTTGTGAGGTAGGCTTGGCGGAGATGCTCCATCACCAGCCTGCGCCACCCCATAAGACCCGGGGGAAGTTTCCAATGTTCAATTCATTAAAATATTCTTCCTCACACAGTGGGTAAGAATGTTACACAATCTCTTCTCATGTTACCCCAGAGAGGGCCAATTTGGCAACCCCAGAAGAAGAAATACTAGATCCATGTTAATTTCAATCCTCAGGATGTACTTTAGCTCCCTTACTATAGCACTCCAGTATCTCTGGATCTTACAACAGGACCAGTAACAGTGTGTAAGAGTGTCTATACTAATTTTATATTTGGGACACTATGGAGACGCTCCTCTCTTGAATTCAGCTAGCCTCTCTGGCACCATATGAGCCCTGTGTAAGATCTTTATTTGCATGGCCCAAGCTCTGTTACATATTGAAATTTTCCTTACATTTCCCCATATCTCTTCCCATACCTCCAATGAGATATCCTCTCCTAGCTCTCAATTCCACGTCCTACAGAATCCTTCCACATCCCCTACGGCATGTCCTTTCTGTAATGATACAAAGTACTGACTGAAAGAGCACCCATACACCGGAGCATTCTTTTCTCCATGTCTGACTTGTAACATTTGGCCAGGCGTGTGGTTTTCCTTTGTATATAATTCCTTATCTGGAAGTTCTAGAAAAGTTCCCTATTAGACAATCCATATTTCTGACTTAACTGGCTAAAAGACCTCCCCTTCGAACAAATCTCCCAGGCATGAGATTCCCTTATTCTTCCATGCCCTAGGTTTAAATCCTTGGGCTCCCACCAACACGATAAACAGTGAGGTCTTAGACCAATTGCCCTTGTCTTGCCTCATCGTCCTCCAGGCTTTCACCATGTTTAAAATGTTTGGATTCTTACACTGCTCAGTCACAGATTTCATCTTATCCATAAATAATAGATTAACTTGGTGACATCACGACTGCGAGGCTTCAACATCAAGCCAAACTAACTCCGAATTCACTCGTACCCAATCACTAACATATGCTAACAGGGCATGTATTTGATACCTCTTCAAGTCTGGAAATCCACCCTTCCCTCACACTGCGAAAGCTGTAATTTAATTTCGAGGGCACCTGTGACACCAAATGAAAGACCCTAGCCAACCACTGAGCCTCCGTAACACTCATCTGAGTAGCAACAAACGGGAGCATTCTCATGGGGTACAACAGGCAAGGAAGAACATTCATTTTAATCAGGGCTATTCAGCGCAACCATGTTAGTGGTAACCCCTCCCACCTCTGCAAATCCTGTGCTATCCTCACCAGTAATTGTGCATAGTTAGCTTTATACAGCTGATTGAAGGCAGGAGTAATAAAAATACCCAAATACAAAAAACCTTTTGACGACCATCTTAAATGGGAACTGCATTCCATCCTTCAGATCAGGCACATCCACTAATCCCCCCGCCGGCACGGCTTCCGATTTTGTAAAGTTGATCCTGCAGCCCGAAAAACCGGCAAATAAATTAATTGTTTGAATCAATCGAGGAATGGACTTCTCTAGATTGGCCAAGAACAAGAGGACATCAGCAGCAAATAGGGCGATCTTATGCTCCCCCATTCCCACCCTTGGCGCCAGTATGTTAGGACCCCTCCTGATAGCCTCAGCTAAAGGTTCAATTGCCAAGGTAAATAACAGCAGTGTAAGAGGACACCCCTGTTGACTACCCCTCCCAATATTAAAGTTATCTGACTTAGTACCGTTTATGATGACTGCCGCCTTAGGATCATTATACAACTCCGCCACCCATTTGGAAAAAGTTGCCCCCAAACCAAAACACTCTAGGACCCTAAACAGATACAGCCATTCTACCTTGTCAAATGCCTTTTTTGTGGCTAGGGAGATCACCAAACCCGGGATCAATCTTTGCTGACATACCTGCACTATGTTCAGTACCCTCTTGATATTGTTGGAGGAACAACGGCCCTTAACAAAACCCATCTGATCTTCTTTTACAATATGGAGTAAAACCTTTTCCAACCTCAGAGCCAGCATCTTGGATAGCATTTTAAAATCTACATTCAACAGTGAAACTGGTCTGTATGAAGTACATTCTTTAGGGTCTTTCACCTTCTTTAAAATGAGGGAGATATTAACCTCCTTAAGAGAAGGCGGCAGACAATCCCATGTATATGAATAGTAAAACATCCCCAGAAGTGGCTCCACCAACATATTTATGAATTCATCATAGAATTCACTTGGGAATCCATCTGGCCCCAGTGCTTTGCCACCCTGGAGATGCCTTATTGCTTCCTGCACCATCATAGGCACATTCAACAGGGAAGTCTTTTCCGTGTTTATATTGGGGAGGTCTAGATTCTCAAAAAAAGGGACTGCATTCTCGCTGCACTGTGTTGACCTCCCTCCGAAGTATTTCCTAAATCTAACATTGATCTTCAACTAACAGGTAATGTTGCCAGCCTCTTCTCTAACAGACATAATAAATTGGAAAGTTTCTCTCCTCCTAGCCAGATATGCCAGATATCTACCTGGCTTATCTCCAAATTTAAACAATCTTTGTTTAGCAAAGGAGATCACTTTTTTAGCCATTTGTGTGTGCAATGTGTCGAGAGCTGCCCGGAGGGCTGTGACCCGCTGGAACTTGACCAGAGAGGGCCTATTATAATATGCTTCCTCAGCTATCTGCAACTGGGCCTCCAGCATCCGTTGTTGTTCCTCCCTCTGCTTCCTTCTAGTTGCTGAATATGAAGTGATCAGGCCTCGTAAATATGCCTTAGTGGCCTCCCAAAGTATTGCCGGATTACTGGCTGAACACGAGTTGATATCCCAGAAGGCCCTGAACACTCTTCTGATGTACTCAAAAAATTTGCTATCGCTTAACAGAAATGGGTCCATGCACCAGAGCCGTGCATCCATTCCACCACCCCTGACTTTAAAATCTAAATACACTGGCGCATGATCTGAGACAGCTATATTCCCAATTTTGCATGCCAACATTCTGTTCAAGCAGTCCAATGGCATAAAAAAACATGTCAATTCACGTATGGCACTTGTGTGGGTTGGAGTAGAATGTAAAGTCTCTTCCATTAGAGTAAAGATGCCTCCACACATTCATTAGTCCCAACTCGTTACACATGTCCGCCAACTGCTTAGATTGCACAGGTCTATCTGCCAGGCCCCTTGGCACCCTGCTAACCTCGGGATCTATTAGATAATTAAAATCCCCTCCTATGATCGTGCAGCTCACCCCAAGACTCATTAATTTAGCAAATGCATCAATTAGAAATTTAAGAGGGTGCACCGGGGACAATACACACTCAAGACGCCATACATTTTCCCATGTATTCGGGCTTTAAGAACCGTCCATGTTTGTCCTTAATTTGCTCAATTATCTGGAAAGGGAGGTTCTTTCTTACCAATATAGCCACTCCTCAACTCTTAGAGCTGAAGAGGAAAAGAACACTCTGTCAGAACCCCCCCGCTGCAGTTTCAGATGTTCCTTATCAGTTAAATCAGTCTATTACAGTAGGGCGATGTCTACCCTTTCCCTCCTAAGGCTTGACAACATCTTTCTTTTAATAGGGGAATGACTCCCTTTTATATTCTAGGTGTACCACCTGCCATGGTTGTCCAGGGCAGCCCGTGGTTTCCCAAGAGGAGGAAGCTTATCTGAGGTGTGACGAGCGACAAAGACATTAACTCTATGAAGTCTAAAAACTACCCGTATAAAACTACAACTAAAAAGCTAATCACTACATTTAACTTAAGCAAACACCCAAATAACCCCCAATTCACTAGAGATCTTCCCCCTTGCCCACAGGGGGCACCTCCTAATCCTTGCTCCCATCCCAACTCCCTCTAGCTGAGGCTGTGCCCTAGCCCCAGGCAATTTACAAATGAAGAAACCGGTTATTTATATTCTGAGAGTTAACAATGGATGCCCATCCCCCCCAACTCGCCATAACCACAGATATAGCCAGGCCCAACACAAAAACAAAAGGACAGGAGTAACAAAACAGCCCCAGCTAATACCCAAATGACCGATATATGAAATAACTCCAGTTTTACATCAAGCCAGTATGTATAAAGCAAACAACCACAAAAAAAGGAGAGAGAGAAGAGAAAAAAGCGGCAATAAAAAAAATTTAAAAACCTCATATCATTGTCCGTAATGATGCCCCCTCCCTCCCCACCCAGACTCGAGTCCTTTAATTGAGACAATTCACAAAGTCCTTCGCCTTTTCTGCCGAGTCAAAATTATACACCGCCCCTCCATGAGCAAAACGCAACCCAGATGGGTACCTCAAGGAATATTGAATGTTACCCCCCCTCACCTTACCAACCATCCCCAGGAGAAAAACTGTTCAAACTCCCGGGGTGGCCCCTTTGGATTTAATGGGGCAGTAGCAGTTACTCTCGGAGTTTTCCAAACTCCCAGAGAAGATTGAAGCAGCAGTGGAACCACTGAGTGCCATGCTGAAAATCCACAAGCAGGAAATTCAACAGTCTCATTTGATGCCACAGAACTGCCTGCCAGTTCCCCTCACAATTGAATTCCCTATCACTAAAGCTCTCCCAGCCTGTTTCCTCCCCAGCTGTGCAGCAAAGCCAACCATGGTGCCACACCTTGGTTGTTGCCATCACCCTGAATTCTCCACCTGAGGGGTCGTCCCTCCCCCTAACAGTAGCCACAGGGAGTGAGTAATAGAAACGAGGACTCAGCTGAGATCATACAATCAGCAGGATAATGGAGACTTTGGATAAACATGAATAATGATTGATATATGTTCTGTGGGAAATGTGACATCTGATTAAAATACAGTTATAATCTTATTGCATTAGAAATTGACTAGGTGACTTAATGTGTATGGGTTTTTGCTAGGGTTCAGTCAGAGAATGACTGTGTACAATGATTATACCATCATAACCTGAACATGAATCTCCTGGTAGTTTGTCAAATTGAACCACAAAGCCCACTCTATGAGACATTACCCTCATCCTAACAACACTAACTATGCCTATAGGTTATACTCCTCCATCCTAGAAGTCTGGGGCTTTTGTCCCAGCAGCAGCCACAGTTTCCATTATGGCTCTGCTGAGTTCTCTAGTAGCTGGGATTTCCTCACCCCAGATTTAATTCCAGGAAAAAGTCTATTAACAACTAATCAGCTACCTGCCTGGTGGAAGATTATGCAAGCTCTCTCAACTTCATAGACCATTTCCACACTGTAGTGATTCTATGATTCTATGTGTTTCCCACTTCTGGATTTAATCAAAAAAGGGAAGATCCCAGCCATAGTTATGAACATAGAGTCTAGATGGGTTAAATCTCAATGAACATCTAAGGAGAGAAATTAGAATAATGAGAAATCCGATGCAGTAGAAAGAAAAGTTGTAACAAGGAACCACACATCAACTTTGAAATGTTTTCACGGAAGAGATTAGAAATAGCTTCCAAAGAACAGGACAGCTTCAAACTTCATGCTCCTTTGGATAAAGAGCTGAAATCAAACTACAATTGAAAATAAAAACATATATTGTATGAATGTGAAAAAAAAGTAGTGAAGACAAATGCATACACAATGCAATGGCTTCAGCAGGAGATGCTGATCAGGAAGAGTGCCGAGCAGAGAAGCTCAAGCAATCAAGTAGCCTCTCTCTGTGAAAAAAAAGGTGTTTTTGTCGAAAGAAAAAGGCTGAATGGAGAGAGAAGTTATTTTTGCAAACAAATGTGAACTACATGGATAATCCTGTGCAAACAAAGAGATTTTCTAGTTCAACCTTAATTTTCCTTTATATTTGTAAAGACCTGATGCCAATGGAATAAAGAATCTCTCTTTCATGATCTTTGGGCAATCATAATGGAGAATGGTGAATCTAAATCACAGGGGATGCAATTGTTACATGCCTGAACTAGGCAATCAAATGGATTTAGGGCTGTCAGAGTCAATTTCCATTAAAGTAGGAACAACAGAGAGCTTAAAATATACAATTAATATAATTGAACCTGAGAATGCCTCGAGCAAGTACAAATTCTTAAGAGTGAATGTTCAAGAAAACACCTACATGACGGTTAACTTCAGTGTTGTGGAAAAAAAAAGGATATTCTACCAGAACAGTTTCTCTTGCACTCATCAGGACAGCTCAAGACTACCAATGTACAGGGAAAACAATGTTTATACCATGTCAGAAGAGAGTACTGATTGGTTGAGGCATTGCCATGGAGAATGCACCAGTTAATGTTGACTGACAGTTAACTACCAAGCTTTGTTTACAATATAAAGCAGGCAACTTGACTATGGTTGTCAGCATAATTCTTTACACACAGTTTAATTTTACAAATGTTTTCCAGTCAGAGTCACTTCTAATGTTGGAGACTGTGTTATGAATTTTGCAAGTATAGCCTAGTTGAGTACAGTCAGTAATTTACATCATCCAAAGCAATACACTGTTTGAGCTATATGGACCACATCTCCAGCATTATAGAAGATGTACTGAAGCAACACTGCTTGGTACTTTAGACATTACGTCTTAAACCTGTGATTTTTATCAACAAGAAGATTGCTGAAACCAGGTGCATGAGAACGCTACAATCTGCAAGCTCCCCTCCACGGTGGCTCTGTGGTTAGCACTGCTGTCTCACAACACAAGACCTGCGTTCAATTCCAGCCTCGGCGATTGTCTATGTGGAGTTTACGCATTCTCGCAGGGTCGGCATAGGTTTACTCTGAGTGCTCTGGTTTCCTCCCACCGTCCAAAGGTGTGCAGATTAGGTGGATTGGCCATGCAAAATTGCCCAATGTGTCCAGGGATGTGTAAAATTAGGTGGATTAGCCGTGGGAAATGCAGGGTTACTGGGATAGGGTGGGGGTGAGAGTCAGGGTGGGATGCTCTTCAGAGGGTTGGTGTGAACATGTTGGTCCAAATGGCCTGTTTCCACACTGTAGGGATTCTATGCTGGACGTAATCAAATCACATATAATCCCCATTTTGAACTTGCCATTCAGTAAAATTCCGGAACTCCCTACCTAACAGCAATGTGGGTGTATCTATGCCAAAATAACTGAAATAATTCAAGATAATGGGTCACAAGCACCTCTCAAGGGTAATTAAGGATCAGTAATAAATAGTGGCACTGCCTGTGCTATCCCAATCCTATGAAGGAATAAAAACTTGATACTACGTGATTAAGAATGTAAGTTCAGTGTTACTTTCAGTTAAGAATGAGAACCTTGTTGTCTTAATGAAAAATTAGTAGTGCTTATCCCTTGAAAGCCATTCAAGCAATCACTAAATAGTGCTTTACTTACCAGCCTCGGTTCCTGCAATCAAAAGATATTACTCCATTTCCATCTGGCATCCATTTTATACCTGAGAAATATAGCAAAAACATTGGATAATGACTGCCATTTACCAAGCAGCTATTGGACTGAATCACAAAGTAGTATGATGTGTAATCTTTCTCACCATCTCATTCTCTAGCTTTCCTCCTCCCTCATTTCAGCCATAACTTTTAGATACAAAGAATTTATAAAAATAACTATTAATTAATACAAAACGTGAGTATTTCATGACTTACTAAGGTAGTTTGCTAGACAGCAAGCTCCACTACTTCTGGAATTATCACAGTTGTGAAAAGATTTTATCAAAGCTATTCAAAGTCCTGATTTTATCAAATGGATGAAACCAATGTTACATGAAAGAACTCATCAGATTTCTGTATTTAACAAGAAAACAGTTATTCATTGCAAACAAATTTTTAAAAATGGATTGCAGAAAGGAAACACAAATTACTAAGTTACCCCTGTGGAGTATGAGCACTGGTATGTCCTCAACTCCATCGGGGAGATGGTGTTAGCCATCTTGGAATGGCAGAAAGCAGGGAGTAGTGGTAAGAGAGTCCTTCTCAGGATGGCAGCTGGTGACAAGTGGTGTTCCGCAAGGCTCAGTGTTGGGACCGCACTTTTCACTTTATATACTAACGATATAGGTGAAGGAACTGAAGGCTTTCTAGCTATGTTTACAGAAAATACAAAGATAGGTTGAGGGACAGGTAGCATTGAGGAGTTGGGGAGACTGCAGATGGATTTGGACAGGTTAGGAGAGTGGGCAAAAAAGTGGCAGATGGAGTACAACTTGGGAATGTGTGAGGTTATGCACTTCTGTAGGAAGAAGAGGCATGGACTATTTTCTAAATAGGGAGAAAATTCAGAAGTCTGAAGTGCAAAGAAACTTGGGAGTTCTAGATAAGTATTGTCTCAAAATAAACTTGCAAGTTGAGTCAGTGGTTAGGAAGGCAAATTAAATGATAGCATTTATTTTGAGAGGAGTTGAATATAAAAGCAGGGATGTACTTCTGAGGTTCTAAAAGGCTCTGGTCAGACCACACGTAGAGTATTGTGTGCAGTTTTGGGCCCCATATCTCAGAAAGGATGTATTGGCCCTGAAGCATGTTCAGAGGCGGTTCACAAAAATGGTCCCAGAAATGAAAAGCCGAACATATGAGGAATGTTTGAGGACTCTGGGTTTATACACGATGGAGTTTAGAAGGATGAGGGGGGGGATCTAATTGAAACACACAGAATACTGAATGCCCTGGACAGAGTAGATGTTGGGAAGACGTTTCCATTGGTAGGAGAGACTAGGACCCAAAAACATAGCCTTAGAGTAAAGGGAAGACCTTTAGAACAGAGATAAGGAGAAACTTCTTCAGCTAGAGGGTGGTGAATCTATGGAATTCATTGCCACAGAAGGCTGTAGAGGCCAAGTCATTGAGTATATTTAATATTGAGATAGATAGGTTCAAGGGGATCAAGGGTTATGAGGAGAAAGTGGGAGTTGAGAAACTTCTCAACCATGATTGAATGGTGATGCAGACTTGATTGGCTGAATGGCCTACTTTTTGCTCCTATGTTTTATGGTCTAGTGGAAATTGCTAAACTCATGACCAACAATGGAGACTGAATCAACCCCATCCCTCCTCTCCATAATATATTTTTACTTAAGCGCTGTAGACAATGTAAGCATCCACTCTTTACTTTTCCTCTGCATTCCACCACTGATGACAAGTTGAAACATACTCCAAAACAATGAGTTGGTCAAGCAGAAGACAGCCTGATGATGACAGACTTTTATGAGTTTATACTGACAATGTCCAGCTCAAATACTGACCCTGCATAATTTAAAGGATGGCACAGAAGTGGGATGCAAGTGTTGAGATGTGAGGAATGAGAACCTGCAATCATGTCAAGGGGAAAGGCACAAGTCAGGACTGCATGGCAAGTTTGGTGGGACTCAGATGAGGACTTTGATGGGACAAGAATCAGAAAAAGGCTGATGGGTATGTACAATGAAATGTTTAATGCATTGGAAGCCATGAGAGGTGGCTTGAGAAGGAGCAGTGCTTATTACAGTGCAGGAACAGCACGAAACATTTACCTGGAAACATTGGGAGGAGCAGGAGCATGACAGGTATAACAGCATAAATGTTGCTATCATGATAGGTTCATTCATCGGGGAAACATTGCTCATCCAAGACAGGACATCAAAAACTGTTATTCTGTTGGACTGTTGTGATGCCCTAGAATCTCCTTTGAACACTGGTATCAGTAACCATAATGAGCTTGCATTAGAGCAGTGTGAGCTGGCACTGCAGAAAACTGACTTTTCTTAACTTTTTGTTTGAGCCTGTACTGTGGCACTCAAGCTTATTGTAGAGGTTGCTGGCTGCTGTGGAAGCTGAAACATTAGACATCAGATGCTGCATCATGGTTGGATGTACAAATGTGTTAACAAAACAAATGATAAGGGATAGTCAGCAAGGTTTTATGCAAAGAAAGTAGTATCTCGCAAACTTGATTGAGTTTTTTGAGGAAGTTACTAAAATGATTGAGGGCTGAGCAGTAGATGTTACTTACTTAGACTTAAATAAGGACTTCAACAAGGTTCTGCATGGTAGACTAACTTGGAAAGTTAGGCCATATGGGATTCAGGATAATTGGCTTAACGAGAGGTGAGAGAGTTGTGATTTTCAGACTGGAGGCCTGTCACCAGCAATGTTCCACAGGGATCAGTTCTGGGTCCTCTTTTGTTTGTCATTTATATAAATGATTTGGATGAGAATATAGAAGGCGTGGTTAGTAAGTTTGTGGACGACACCAAAATTGGTGGCATCGCAGACAGTGAAGAAGGTTTTTTAAGATTACAAAACCATCTTGATCAAATGGTTAAATGGGCTGAAGAATGGCAGATGGAGTTCAATCTGGATAAATGTGAGGTATGCTGTGGTTCTGTTCGCCGAGCTGGAAGTTTTTGTTGCAAACGTTTCGTCCCCTGTCTAGGTGACATCCTCAGTGCTTGGGAGCCTCCTGTGAAGCGCTTCTGTGATGTTTCCTCCGGCATTTATAGTGGCCTGTCCCTGCCGCTTCCGGTTGACAGTTTCAGATGTCCGCTGTAGTGGCCGGTATATTGGGTCCAGGTCGATGTGTTTGTTGATGGAGTTTGTGGATGAGTGCCATGCTTCTAGGAATTCCCTGGCTGTTCCCTGGCTGTTCTTTGTTTGGCTTGCCCTATAATGGTAGTGTTGTCCCAGTCAAATTCATGTTGCTTGTCGTCTGCGTGTGTGGCTACTAGGGATAGCTGGTCGTGTCGTTTCGTGGCTAGTTGATGTTCGTGGATGCGGATCGTTAGCTGTCTTCCTGTTTGTCCTATATAGTGTTTTGTGCAGTCCTTGCATGGGATTTTGTACACTACGATAGTTTTGCTCATGCTGGGTATCGGGTCCTTCGTCTGACAGCCAGACTACTGCGACCACTAGGACTTATAACAGCACACAAACCAACAGCCACTCTCAGACAACAACTCACCAGAACGAAAGACCCGATACCCACATTAGCATTACTAATGTAGTGTAAAAAATCCCATGCAATGACTGCACAAAACACTATATAGGACAAACAGGAAAACAGCTAACTGACAACCGGAAGCGGCAGGGACAGGCCACTATATATGCCGGAGGAAACATCACAGAAGCGCTTCACAGGAGGCTCCCAAGCACTGAGGATGTCACCTAGACAGGGGACGAAACGTTTGCAACAAAAACTTCCAGCTCGGCGAACAGAGCCACAGCAACGAGCACCCGAGCTACAAATCTTCTCACAAATGTGAGGTATTGCATTTTGGTACAACAAACAGGGGTAGGACTTAGACAATAGATTGGATGGTCTTGGGTAGTTTGGCAAAGCAAAGGGAACTAATTCTTTGACGTTTACATCACATAATAGTCAGGGTGGTTAAAAAGGTGGTTAGCACGGTTACCTCATTGCTGAGTCCTTTGAGTATAGGAATTGGGAAGTCATGTTGAGATTGTACAGGATATTGGTAAATCATCTTCTGGAGTACTGCGTCCAATTCTGTTGCTCAGTAAGAGGAATGATATTGTTTAGCTGGAGAGGGTTCCAAAGAGATCTACCAGGATGTTATCGGTTTGGAAGGTTTGAATTATAAAGAAAGGCTAGATAGGCTGGGACTTTTTTATACTGGTTGAGAGGTAACCTTATAGAAATTTATAAAATCATGAATGGTACAGATAGGGTTAATGATTTCCCTAGGATGGGAGATTTCAAGACAAGGGGACACATTTTTATGGAGGGAGGAGAGAGATTTAAAAAAGACATAAGGGGCAAATTTGTTTACAGAGTGTGACTTGCATATGGAATGAACTTCCTGAGGAAATGATTTGGATGTGAGCATAAGAGGTGTAGTTATTAAATTTGCAGATGACACCAAAATTGGAGGTGTAGTGGACAGTGAAGGTGGTTATCTCAGATTACAATGGGATCTAGACCAGATGGGCCAATGGGCTGAGAAGTGACAGATGGAGTTTAATTTAGATAAATGCGAGGTGCTGCATTTTGGGAAAGCAAAGCTTAATAGGACTTACACACTTAATGGTAAGGTCCGAGGGAGTGTTGCTGAACAAAGAGACCTTGGAGTGCAGGCTCATAGCTCCTTGAAAGTGGAGTCACAGGTAGATAGGAACAGGCTGGGGCTGTTTTCTCTGGCACGTCAGAGGCTGAGAGGTGACCTTATAGAGGTTTATAAAATCATGAGGGGCATGGATAGGATAAACAGACAGTCTTTTCCCTGGGGTAGGGGAATCTAGAACTAGAGGGCATAGGTTTAGGTTGAGAGGGGAAAGATATAAAAGAGACCTAAGGGGCAACCTTTTCACATAGAATGTGGTACATGTATGGAATGAGCTGCCAGAGGAAGTGGTGGAGGCTAGTACAATTACAATATTGGAAAGGCACCTGGATAGGTATATGAATAGGAAGGAAGGATTTGGAGGGATATGGGCCAGGTGCTGGCAGGTGGGACTACATTGGGTTAGTATATCTGGTTGGCATGGACAAGTCAGACCAAAGGGTCTGTTTCCGTGCTGTACATCTCTATGACTATCAGTGGTGGATGCTAGTACAATTATAATGTTTAAAAGACATTTGGATAAGTACATGAATAGGAAAGGTTGGAGGGATATGAGCTCAGAGCAGGCAAGTGGGACTAGTTTAGTTTAAGATTATGGTCAGCATGGACTGGTTGGACTGAAAGGTCAGTTTCCGTTTTTTATGTCTGAAAGATTGGATTCAGATCAAGTTGGTCCCAAACAATTGTTCCTTCATATTGACCACAGGCTTCCAAAGCATTAAGCATTTCATAGTATATACCCATCAGCCTTTTTTTATTTCATGTCCCATCAAAGTCCTCACCTCGGTCCCACAAAATAGACATCCAGCTCTGATCTGCACCTGTACCCTTGACATGGTTGCAGGTTACTCATTCCTTGCATCTAAACACTTGCAGATCTCACCTCTATGCTATCCTCTAAATGATGCAGGGTCAGTATTTGAGCTAGTGGTTGTCAGTTTAAAATTGTAACAGTTTGTTATCATCAGGCTGTCTTCTGCGTGGTCATTTAATTGTTTTGGGGTACCTATAAATTTGTCATTTCCAAAATCAAATTGGATAACTAACCAAGAAGAAACAAAATGCAGTGCTTTGGGACAAAGTTAGGAGAGAACACCTAGCTAAATCGCCATGGCAAAGGACCATAGACACAGTAGTCAAATGGCCTCTCACTCTATACTTTAACATTTCATGACTCTCTATGGTTCATGCCTAGTGGCTCAATGCTGCCACTAGCAATCTCTCTGGCATCTTCTGGGATTTATACCATCAGTTCTTTCCTGATTCTGGAATTGTAAAAGACTAACACAGATATATAATTTGCAAGATACAAAATGAGGTTCTGGTTAGGAGGGTCATTACACATAAATCCAAATTCTCCATTCCTTTGTTTGTGAATGCAATCCATTCAAAAATATTAGCATCAGTTTTTTGTGGAATTTTAATGTGTTTACCAGGATAAAGTCTAAAGAAACCCGTGGAACTTCCAAAATATTGCCAGGTGAGAGTTGGATCTTTCATAAAGTTTTCCGAAAAGACTGCGTTTAATGCTTCTGACCAGTACGCTCCATTCAAAATGTCAGGATCTGTAGAAAGAGTAAATGATAAGATACTGATGTGCATTTCTATCACACTGCATTGTTGAGTGATTCATACTGGACTTTTATTATGATCATTCTCACTGTGACATAAGATTGTGGAGCAATGCAAAGTGAAGGTGAAGAATATTGTTTTGTTTCTATTTGTGGGTGGCACAGTAGTTAGCACTGCTGCCTCACAGCGCCAGAGACCCGGGTTCAATTCCCGCCTCAGGCGACTGACTGTGTGGAGTTTGCACGTTCTCCCCGTGTCTGCGTGGGTTTCCTCCGGGTGCTCCGGTTTCCTCCCACAGTCACAAAGATGTGCAGGTCAGGTGAATTGGCCATGCTAAATTGCCCGTAGTGTTAGGTAAGGGGTAAATGTAGGGGTATGGGTGGGTTGCGCTTCGGCGGGGCGGTGTGGACTTGTTGGGCCGAAGGGCCTGTTTCCACACTAAGTAATCTAATCTAAGAAGTGTGACAGATTTCAGTCAACCTTCACTATTCAAAATTCCATCTTATAACTCATGAGGGTTGCTGAAATTTCTCCAATGGTACAGCAATGATAGGTAGCCTGTTATTCAATTCAATGACATTTTCTTCCTTTCTGCTCTATTTTACTAAATTGTGCTTTCAGTGTATTTATTTTGGAAGCATTACATCAGTTGGCTCATTTGACAATAAAGGACTGAACGCTATAAAATTTGGAGTATGGACAATACACATATTATACAGAAACGCTGTTACTCTTATTTCAAAAATATGCACAATATACATGCGGCTGACGGTTCTGTATAAATACAGAAAGAAATTCTCTATGGCTTCATGAGCTTGTGCATCACTGCTGCTAAAAGATTCCTCATATCAGAAAGTATTGCTCTGATGTGTTGGCTACACAATTTATCCAACATTATCTTTTTTCCAGCAAAAAATTTGGTTTATTTAAACTTTGTATCAAATATTTGACTAGTCAGTGGACAGTGATATTGAAATGTTTCACTAAAAGTGAACCACTTTCAATCACGATAATAACTCCAGAAATTCACAGCAAATCTGACAGAGACTACCTTGGGTACTTGAAAGCTGATGTTAACCAAGAAGTGGTATCAGTCACATTCTCTACCTTTGACCATTCCAGCTAGACAGCAGAGAAAACATTTCACTCATCCATTTCAGTAAGGTTATTGCAACATGAAAATAAGAACTGATGTAGTGCAGATATCCTGTCACTAGATGACAGTAACATATTTATGAAATATACACTTGAAGAATCTTGATGTTGCTCAGACAGTTTTTGGGGAAAAGATATTTACATTGCTGTGTGTTTTTTTAAAACTTATATAATGTAAATTTGAAATTGACCAATGGATTAATGATTGCTTGAACATATTTTGAAGTTTTAATTATGATGCTGATTTCATTGTATTGGGTAGAAATTGTGTTCAGACTACTTAGAGTCTCAAATTAGGCTCTTAGAATGCAAGTTAGATGCTGGAGGCCCAAGCTTCTTGTGATATTTCTGCTTAGGCCTCAACATTAATTTCAGAAAGCAGGAGGTCCAGAGGCTGTTCTACCATATTTCCTTACCATTTTGCATTGGATAGGATGGGAAGAGAAAGAAGAAAGTTGGCAAACATAGGGTAGTAGCTACCCTCAAGAGGACAGAGGAGCTAGGAACAGCAGTAAATGATTAAAAGAAAACAAATCCATCAACACCCGAAATTAGAAATGATAAATAGCATACTAAGGAACAAACTTGTTTACCTTACCTTTATTATACACATTAGTTGGGACTTGTATGTTACTGAGAGAGGTGTTCACAGGCAAATTGTTGAAATGTTCATTTACTTCCAAAATAAACTCATTTCCAAGCTCTACGTAATTCCCATTTTCGTCTCTCTCATTGATCAGCACAGAATTATAATAATCAAACTGCAGGAAATAGAAGAAATGTTTGTTAATGCAAACCAATGGATAACTTGTTGCTGTAATTTCACTATTCAGTTGGTAAAAGCCACATTTGGAACTCATACAATAGCTCAAATTGCTGGATGCTGATCAGAAGCAGGAATTTAGATAATCTTTCTCCTCATCAGCTCAACGCTCTGAAGGAACACGGTGTGTTTCAACTAATTCACTATGGATCATAGATTGAACCTGGCCTGTATATAACTAACCTATGCAATTGATAAATTTACTTCATTTTTGTATACGAGCAACAATATCCTCATGTTATGTAGAGATTTGACAAGTCAAAGATGGGGAATGCAGTGAAAAAGTGAAAGAAGTCACAGGACACAAGATCCTTGAAGGCCTTCAAAGATGAAGATTGTATTTAATGGAGGTGAAAGGTTTTTGCTTCCTTGCTAGTGAGCTGGTAAGAGCCCTTTCCCCTGGTAGACCCCAAAAATTAAGTACCATTCAAGAACTTAATCCAATAGTGGTTGACCTTCCTTGGAATCAAAGACCCTATTGGTGGAGCTCCCACCAGTAGAGACCTACCAGGCAATCACTATTTGTATGACACCCACCTGAGATCTGTGATTGTTGTTGGGTGTCAGCAGATGAGTGATGATGGGCCGGAGAGGGATTCATGGACCTGGTAATGTAACAGTGATAGTAAGGGGTGGTTCTCAGTAGGCTTAACTCTGTGCCGAGTGTCTGGAGAAAACATTAATTATATTTGAATGAGATGACGCTACTCCCTCAAACCCTGATTATCTGGAAGTCTGCAAGAAATCCTACACAGATTGGTTGATTTGGTCCCTGCAAAGTAAATTCCTTATGCCGTTCAGGTAATACCAGTACAATATGTTCCTTAAGTGGAGGTTAATTGAGATAAATAAAATTGAGATATAAATCAGCCATTTTCAATTTGGGAAGTGGTACAGGTTTGAGGGATTGAATGGCCTATTTCTATTCATATCCTCCTTAGTGATTCAAGAGTAACTCTCTTGCCTGAGTCAGTAAGTTGTGGGTTTACAACACTCCAACGGCTTGAACACTTTGGTGTGTACTGAATGGTGCATTGCCTTTTGAATGTTATGCTAAACAGAGGATTCATCAGCCCTCGAGTGACCTTAGAAAAGGTCTTAGGCCAACTTTGTTCTTCAACTGATACCACTAAACCTATTTGGTCACTATCTCAATTATTGAAACTTAAGATTCTCAGGGGACTTATCATGGATAGATGTAGAAAGGTTATTTCCCCTTGTGGGAGAGTTGAAAACAAGAAGGCACAATTTCATAATAAGGGGTGATACAATTAAGACAGATGAGGAAGAATCTGGTTTCTCAGGCAGTAGTGAATCTGTCGAATTCTTTACCACTGAGGACTGTCGAGGCTGAGTCATTAAGCATTTTCAAGGCTGAGATAGAGTTTTGATCAATAAGGGAATTAAGGGTTATATGAAAAGACAGGAAAGTGGAATTGAGTTTTATCAAATAAGCCATGATTTCATGAAAATGCAGAGCAGGCTCAATGGGCTGAATGGCTGTCTTTGCTCCTGCATCTTCTGGTCTTTATCCTGGAACCAGCCTGAAATTAAGCCAGTCTGTTCACAATCTTTGTCTCAAATTTGATTCAGAGATGAGCTCACATCCATGCCATCACAGCTTATTTTCAGTTCCATGACATTGCTCAATTTCAACTCTGGCCTCAATCAAACTGTTGCTGAAACCTCATACACCTTCCTTCTCTGTAGAATCTATCATCCTAATGCACTTCTGGCTGGTCTGATACATTCTACCCTCCATAAACTTGAAGCCATCCAAAACTAAGTGTCTTGTCTCTTGTCAATCTGTTTATTAGCATAATGCGTGCTGGGATACATTGGTTCCTCGTCAAGAAAGCTCTTGGATTTTAAAATTCTAATTGTTATTTTCTAAACACTCCATGGCTTTGTTCTTCCCTAACTCTGCCATCCCACCTGCCTTACTTCTAGCCTGTTATGCATTTACAATTATAATTGCTCCATAGTTGGTAGCAAGGCAGCATCAGGAGGTGGAGAAGTCAACATTTCAGGTATAACTCTCCTTCAGGACTAGGGGTGGGTGCAACAGAAGTTGCATATAAAGCAGAGGTGGTGGAGGTGGGGTGGGGGTGTGCTCAGGGTGTTGAGGTAGGGATAGGTGAACACAAGTAAAGGGTATGACCTGGATGGTTAATGGAAGGAATGAATCTAGTTGGTAACTGGAAGGAAGGGTCAATCAGAGGAATGGAAAGAAGTGGGGAGGGCTGGAAAGAGAGTTGGGGATGGGAAGGGAGGTTATTTGAAATTGGAGAATTCATTCCTCCTATTGACCAACTATATCATACCCTCTACCTGTGTTCACCTATCCTTACCTCACCATCTCGCCTCCCCTCCTCCCCCCCCCCCCCCCCCCCCCCCTCACCTTTATATGCAGCTCCTCTTACACTCACCCCCAGACCTGAAGGGTTACACCCAAAACATTGACTTCTCCACCTTCTGATGCTGCCTGGCTTCTTCTAGCCTCCTGATTGTCTACCTTGGATAAGAGCATCTGCAGTTTTTTTGTCTCTAACCGTACTTGGTGGCTGTCAATGTGACAAAATACTGTGCTTGCACCTTTAAGGGCAGCATTTTAAACTACTGTCAATCACTGCATACCTCCAGAAAGAATATTAGTATTAGTCTATTCATGTGACTGTTGTTGAAGATCAGCCATCTCAACTGCAGGAGATCCTAAGGATAGTGCCCTAGGCCTAACCATCTTCAGCTGCTTCCTCAATGACCTTCCTTCCACAATAAACGTGAGATGTGGAGATGTTCACTGATGATTGCACGGTGTTCAGCACATTATGACTTCTCAAATACTGAAGCAGTCCATGTTCAAATGCAACAAGACTTGGACAATATCCAGGTTTAGGTTGGCATCACACAACTGCCAGGCAATAATCATCTACAACAAGAATCTAATCACTGCTTCTTGACATTCCATGGCATTACAATTGCTGAATCGTCCCCAAACAATGGCCTGGAGCTTACCATTGACCAGAAATTCAGCCGAAATAACCAAACAAATACAGTGGCTACAGGAGCAGATCAGAGGCTAGGAATCCTGCAGAGAGTAACTTATCTTCTGACTCCCAAAAACCTGTCCTTCATATACAAGACACAAGTCATGAATATCACGGAATGCTCCCATTTGCTCAGATGAATGCAGCTCCAACAACATTCAAGATGCTTGACATCATCCAGGAAAAAAGCTGCCCACTCAATTAGCACCAAATCCATAAACCTTCACTCCTTTAATCATTGATTCTCAATAGTAGCAGTGTGTACTGTCTACAAGATGCACAGCAGAAATTCACCAATACTCCTCAAACAATATTTCCCAAGCCCATCTAGAAAGACAAGGGCAGCAGATACATGGGAACACCAGCACCTGCAAGTCCCTCTCTGAGCTACTCACTATCTTGACTTGGAAATATATTGGGAGAATGTGAGGACTGCAAATGCTGGAGATCAGAGTCAAGAGTGTGGTGCTGGAAAAGCACAACAGGTCAGGCAACATCCGAGGAGCAGAAGAATTGATGAGGAATTCTGATGAAGGGCTTATGCCTAAAACATCAATTCTCCTGATCCTTGAATGCTGCCTGACCCGCTGTGCATTTCTAGCACCACACTCTCGACTTGGAAATATACTGCCATTCCTTCAGGTTGACTAGGTCAAAATCCTGGAAATCTCTCCCTCATGGCATTGTGGGTCTACCTGTACCAAATGGACTGCAGTGATTCAAGGCAGTACCACAGTTGCACTTTCTCAAGAGCAACTAGGGATAGGAAATAAATACTGTGACATCCAATGGCTACATCCACATGACATATTATTCAGTCGGAAGCAGCAGCGATAGAGATCAGATGTACTTGACTTGGTTCCCAGTGAAGTCTCTACAAATGGTCTAACTTTCAAATAAAAAGACACATTGTTGTTTAACCAGTCCTTGTGTATGGTTTGTACATCTACGTCTAAGAGAATAATGTAACAGTGCCTTCAGTTGTCTAGCTCCCAAGATCAGGGTTTCTTCCCGATATCGCTGTAGCTCTGAAAAGAGGCATCAATTTAATAATTAAGATTATAATTAATGGTGTAAATAAAAAACATTAAAGTTGGCAGGCAGTTGGTCTGTGGCAGCTGCAGATTGTGAAAAATTCTAGACAGCAGAGTGATCCAAGGAAAATAGGTCTCCATGAATCAACAACCTTTTGCTCAGAGTTTGAGAGCTAGAGGTTGAGCTGCAGAAAATGACATCGGGGAGCGGAAGCACTTTATTCCAGAAGGTGGTCACGCCTCTTAGGATAGTGTTATCTGATTTGGTCAAGTAGTCAATCACTGGACGTATGACAGCAAGTGAGGTGGGTATGGGGATTCAGCATGTAAAAGGGAAAGAGCCTAAAATAAGTCTCAATGTTTGAGATTTTTGCAGCTTGTATCAATTAAATTTTCAGCTGCAGGGTGGATGAACAAACTGACCAGGACGCTATCATTCAGAAAGTGACTGAAGTGGGGAAGTTACTAGGAATATAGTGAAAGTAGGCAACAGTATAGTTAGGGGGTTTAACACAATTCTCTGCATCTGAGACAGACTGCCCAGAGAGCTGTGTTGTCTACACAGTGCCAGGCTTCTAAACTTCTGCTCTGGACTGCAGAGAAATAGAATTTGGAGGGGATTGCTCATGGTCCATTTGGACATCAAGAATATTAGTAGAACTCAGAAAGCATCAATAAGCAGCTAACTTGGAATGTGCTACATTTGATGGAGGTGGTAATAGAATCAAAGGCCCAAGTCTTCCAAACAGTAAGGAGGTGGGTGTGCTTACATGTGACTATAAATTCACCTATTCACTTATGCTGAAATCTTTGCACTTTCCAGTCCTTGCTCCAGTTTGAATCCAGTAGTGAGCAGAGTCAGGAAGCCAAATGGTGATTGTGATTCCAGCAAAGTTATAAATCCCTGTTTTACCATGAACAGAAGGCAAATCCCTTAAGATCTGTCTTCAGTTCAGTAACTCGTGGTTTTTAAAATTATGAAACTGTTAACCTCAAACTCCATCACCGATATCCTTGACAATTTTCACAACTCTTCAATTCCTGGCAATTCTCAACCCCTCTCTCCACTTAACAGTTCCTCAGCAAAGGTGCACAGTACTCCAATTATGCTCAGATCCCAACAGCCCCCGACAATGTTTATCATATCCTTCATATCTAGGCAACAATCACCCCCTGACAATGTTCACCCTTGTCTATTACCCATTGACCTAATTTACTGCTTCCCTCAGTTTCACCCCAACACTTACCCCAAACAGACAACGCTGATGTCATGGCTCACCATCCCCTTCCATCCTAAGCAATTTTCATTTTTCCTCCTGCCTATCCAACAGTGCTGACTCTTCTGACATTAGCTGATAGAAGCCAGGGAAAGGTGAGTTGAGAGGGGATGACAAGCTTTGCTGGAAGGGAGTGAGAGTTGTTGGGAGGAAGGTAAATCTTGCTTGAGGTAGCAGGGTAGTAAATATTGCATTGTGCAGGAGTGGTGAGCATTTCTCAAAGTGGAATGGATTTTTTTGGAAGTAGAATGAGCATTCCTAACAAGCCACAGGAAGGAGGGTTGGTGAGCATTCCGGGCACAGGAAAAGATTGAACATTGTGTAGAGATGGTGGACATTGGACGTTGACTGATTTGGGGTAAACATTGCCAAGAAATGGTGGTTGGGGGGGGTGGAAGTGGTGAACATTGTGAGGAAGCAATGAGCATTGTCGCGAAGCAGGCTGTTGAGTACTTCTGGGTCAATTTTGTCACAAATATTGTAGGCATTTTGAGAAGGAGATGAACATTGCTGAGGAAGCGTGTGAACATTGTCTGGAGTATGATTTACTTTGTTTAGGCTGTTTGAACATTGTAGGGATTGGGGTATAGGTAATATCAGGCACATTGCAGGCAGTAGGTGAGCATTGCCAAGAGGGGAGTGAGCTGGATTCAGCAGGTCTTACATATACAAGAAATGGTCTTAAGCAAATCTATATTAGAAAGTTATAATGGACCAGGCCAGATCCCCTCAAAGCATTTCAAGAAAGTAGCCCAGACCCTAACTTTGCGAGTTGTTTTCAGCAAGTGCAACACAAATATTCCAGGAGGGATGCAGTTGGTCACTTAGGTTGAAACAAAAGAGAACTTATTTAGAAGATTATCGAATGAAACACAAAAGAGAAGAGAATACTGAATAATTTAACCAACCAAAAACCCAACAGATCACCCCAACTTAATGATGCTGTTCCAAGTACTTGCAACAATCCCCACAAACACCCCTTGGCACAAAAGGTAAAATCAAACACAAGGTCTTACAGGAGTGATGTCAGAGAGATAGGAGGATCAGCATGGACCTGTTTATTTGGCTTCAGCAGTTTTTACAAACGGCTGACTGCTTTCAGTGAATAGCCAGACTGCCAAAAACCAAATCAAACCAGAGAAAAGTTGAGCTGGCAGAACTGGCCACTCCCCTTTCAGTGTACAAGTGTTTTTTTAAACCAGAAAGCCTTTTGCCTGAGGCAGCATCTGTTAACTATAATCAAATCGGTCTTAAAGCCCATTCAAGCCCAGACCTTTCTAAACCTATGTTTTTACGACCTCCTGAGAAAAAAAACTAAGCACAACATAACCTTCTTAAAGGAGCAGCATCATCACACTCCCACATGAATCATCAATATTCAAAGATGGATGCATTTAAAATACCTTAACATTAAACTGTTAATACATTACAACACACACATACATTACATTGACTACAAACATGCATGACTTTGTTTCGCTTCAGTCTGTTTTAATCCTGCCATTTGAACACCTGTTTCTCATTCATGTCTTGATAATGCATCAGCAAACATGTTTTCTTGTCCTGCCACATGCATAATTTTCAAATTGAATGTCTGTAATAACAAACTCCACCTAAACAAGCATTTTTGTCTTTAAATTTCTCCACAAACTTGAATGGGTTATGTTGGTGTACATGATTGTCTCAGATGTGTTACTGGTAAATTAAACATTGAAATGTTATAATGCCAACACCAAGCTCAAAGTCTTTTTTCTCAACTGTTTAATATTTCTGCTGATGAATGTTCAATTATCCGATAGGTCTTTCTATCTTCTTGTGGTGTTCCGACACATCACTCATCAGTAGTCAGCTTGAATGGCTTTGCGTAATTAGGTGTGGCTAACACAGGGGCAATGGTTAACACAGCTTTCAGGCTGTGAAATGCCATCTGACAGTTCGCCGTCACTGAAACTTCTTGGCTTTCTTTAACAATTCAGTGAGTGGAGCAGCCACACTGCTAAAATTTGGTATGAGTTTGATAAAATTCACTCAATCCCAGGAATCGTAGTACTACTCTTTTTGGTGATGGTACAGGAAACTCCTCAATTACCTTTGTTTTTGCATTCCATGGGGCCATTTGTCCATTCCAATAACATGGTCCAGGAAGGTGACTTGGGGTTTTGGCAAATTCACTTTTAGCCAGCTTTATCACCAAACCTGCCTTCCAAAGTCAATTGAACAAGTTGGATAAATGATGCAAATGTTCCTTCTATGTGTGACTAAAAATTACCAGGTCATCTATATGCATGACAATTGGGTAGTCCAGCAATGACCTTATTGGTTAGTCTCTGAAGTGCGGCTGGCGCAGTTTCACACCAAATGGCATGACTTTAAATTGATACAGTCCATTCGGCATTACAAAAGAAGAAACTGGCTTCGCTTTTTCGGACAAAGGTACCTGCCAGTATCCTCTGAGCAAGTCCTACTTAGAAATATAAGTTGCTTGTCCCACCTTGCCAACACAGTCTTCCAAACGCGGAATCGGATATGCATCAGTCTTTGTAACTGCATTGACTTTGCGATAGTCCACACGCTTTGGCACTATTACTATGGGTAAGCTCCAGTCATTGTAACTTACTTCAGTTATGTCATCCTGGAGCATGTGTCCAATCTCCTATTGAACCTATGCCAACTTTACTGGGTATGCTGATAAGGATGTTGCTTAATTGGAACAGCATCTCCTATGCCTACATGATGCATAATTAGGTTAGTATTTCCCAGCTTATTTCCACATATTTCCCATGTGATATTAATAACTATTTCAGGTCATTTCAATTTTCCTCTGCAAGGTAACTCAGTAATGTTTTCCAATTTTTGACAACTTCCTCATTGTCCAATTTAATTTGAAGAATGTCTAATTCAGAAACCTCTGAACTTGGTTCCCTCTGTGTTGTAATCAAGAACACAGCTCCCTTTGGCTTTCCTTCCTGTCAAAATACCTTTTGAGCATATCCACATGACAGACTCTGAGATTTCTTTCTGTTTGGAGTCCTTATCAAATAGTTCACTTCACTCAATTTCATTTTGACTTGGTAAGGTCCACTATATCTTGCTTTAAAAGTTTCACCTACCACTGGAAGTAACACTAACACCTTATCCCTGATAGCAAAATTGTAAGGTTTTGATTTCTAGTCTGCCTCCCATTTCATTGTATGCTGTGATATAATGAAGTACCGTCAAGCCAACTCCCCCACTCTATTTAATGGTTTCCTAAAAGTTGACACATAGTCCAAATATGTGGTCCCAGGATTATGACTTACCAGTTTCTCTTTAAAAAAACTTTAGTGGTCCTCTCATTTCATGCCCAAAATCTAATTCAAGTGACTGAATTTGGTTGATTAATTTGGTGCATCTCTGATTGCAAAAAGCACAAACAGAATTCCCTTATTTGAATCATCTGGATGGTCGTGACTGTAAGCCCTCAACATGGTCTTTAATGTCTGATGCCATCTTTTGAGCACTCTCTGTGACTCTGGATGGTATGCAGTAGATTTGAATTATTTTATTCCTAAGCTGTCCATAACTTCCTTGAATAAACGTGATGCAAAGTTTAACCTTTGATCTGATTGTATTTCTGTGGATAGTCCATATCTAGTGAAACATTTGAGGAACTCCTCTACAATCATTTTAGCTGTGATATTGTGTAATGGAATGGCCTCTAGAAATCTAGTGGATAAATCCATCATTGTTAACAAATACTGATTCCCATATTTTGTTTTAGTAGGGGTCCTACACAATCAATTAAGATGCTTGTACAAGGCACTTCAAACGTAGGAATAGGTGTTAAAGATGCGGCTTTTATTATTGCCTGTGGTTTTCCAATTACCTGACATGTCTGGCAAAATTCAACTGCATCCTTGTGCAATCCAGGTTAAAAAAGGTTTTGTATTTTAGTTTGAGTTTCTTATTCCTAAATGACACCCTGGAGGTAACTCGCGCACCACTCGCAACATCTTCTTTCTATAACCCACTGGCAATAGAACTTGATGAACTTTTCCATTTTGCATCTGTCTGAATATGTGATTTTTTCATTGAGGGATTATCTTTAAGATAATAACATTCAGGGATACATTCAAATTCTTTTTATGTGTATGCCATTTGATATAATTCCTTTAAGTTTTCATCTTTCTGCTGTAACTCAGTTAATTTCTCTGAGCTAAAGATGTCTGCTTTGTCATCTATCTGTTCTGTTTTATGTCCACCATCTAATCAAACACATGTCTCTGCTAATTCCACTTCAACTTTCTTATCTGCCCTCTTTGATCTCTCCTGTTTCTTTGTGACCTTGTTACCACACAGTCGGGAAAAATCACAGGAAATGTGTCCTGCAATAGTTCAGTTGTCTGAGTTTCCACTGGCATTTCAACCAAAATAGGCAGCACTCCTACCTGTAAACCAGCTATATTGTTAGCAAGGACAAATTGTATTCCTGGAGCTGAGAGTTTGTCCAGTACTACTCCCACGACTTCTCTGCTCTTCACTGGACATTCTAACCTCACTTTACATAATTGAGTGCTGCTTGTCTCACTGAATTCCTGTTACTAGCACCTTTTCTGGCAATGGTCCTTCAGAGATACATATCTCCTAATCTTTCAACATCAAAGATTGAGAGGATCCTGTATCTCTTAATATTGTAACCTCTTCACCTGCTGCTCCTGGTCTATGTGAGTAAACTTTACCTGCACAGGTATATGGTTTAAGAAGATCTGGCACTTCCTCCTTAACCAACCTCCAACCAGATTGTACATTGTGGTGCAGCGTTTTAACCTCCATTGTGCTTTCCATTACCACTCTAATAAAATTCATTGGCTTATCCTGTTTTTCTACAGCTGGCTTCCCAGTGCTTTTCCTATCCCACCAACACTGATTTCATGTGGCCTACTTTATTGCAGTGGAAACACCAGAGCTTTTAACTTCTCTTTCCCCTTCAAGGATTTCTTTTTCACTCTATGGTAAGTTATCCTTATGATCTTCACTGAGATCTGCCTTTCCCTTTCCATGCAAGGATTTCTCTTTTCGCTAATTTCTATCCCTCACTGATTTAAATTGATTTTGGAAGCCAAACTTCAATTTATGGACCAACTCACTCATCATCAGCCATTTCAGCTGCTAATCTTGTCATTTTAACTCTCTACATTCCCAAATGAGTCCGCACTACTTCAGAAAGTGAATTTATGAACTCCTGTCTAAGTGCCAATTTCTGGAGTTCAAACTCCCTCTCCTTCTCTTTCTTTCTGTTCTGCTAAAGTGATTCGTTCTTGTTCTTTTTGTTCTGTTGAAGCAGTTTGTTCTTTTTCTCTTTCCTCTGCTTTTACTCGTAATTCAAACTGTTCCACTTCTGTTGCCCTTTCCTTATCTTTTGCCTCAAACTCAAGCTGCTTCATTTTCAATTGAACTTATTAAGATTCTCATGGAATTTCCACCAAATTTACATGCTGTAATTATCTCTCCTTCCTCATGGAAAGAGGCAATTCTAGCTCTAACCCCAGTTTGTCTGCTAATTCCAGTAGCTGGGCCTTTTGCATCTTTTGCAAAACTGCTAAAGTCACTTCTTCCACCCCCAGAAAACACTTGGCGACTGAAAAAGCTATTGTTATCCCAACCACTGTTTAAACCAATCAAAATCAACAACCGGAACACAAGACACTAACACCTACCTTTGAGTCCAACAGCCCTAATCCCAATTTGTAACTATAGAACAAATTCCACAAAGAGCCCCAAATCTATTTTGGACTAGGCCACACCTCCTCAATACATTTCAAAAAAGTAGTCCAAACCCTAGCTTTGCTAATTGTTTTAAGTGTATATTCTAGGGGAGATGCAGTTGGTCCAACAACATTGTTTAAAACAAAGTGAAATTTATTTACAAGATTACCGAATGAAACAAACAGAAAAAAAACAGAATACTGAATAGCTTATCCTATCCGAAAACCCAACAGATCATCCCAACTTAATGATGCTGTTCCAAATACTTTCAACAATCCCCTTAAATACCCCTTGGTACAAAAGGTAAAATCAAACACAGGATCTTACAGGAGTGATGTCAGAGAGACAGGAGGATTAGATTAGATTAGATTAGATTCCCTACAGTGTGGAAACAGGCCCTTCGGCCCACTGTGGGAAGAAACCGGACCACCCGGAGGAAACCCACGCAGACACGGGGAGAATGTGCAGACTCCACACAGACAGTCACCCGAGGCTGGAATCGAACCTGGGACCCTGTGCTGAGGCAGCAGTGCTAACCACTGAGAACATAGAACACCTGCTTCTTTGGGTTCAACAGCTTTTACAACTGCCTGACTGCTTTCTGTGAAAAGCCAAATCAAACCAGAGAAAAGCTGAACAGGGAGAACTGGCCGCTCCCCTTTCATTGTACCAGTTTTTTTTTCAATTTGAAAGTCTTTTGCCTGAGGCAGTATTTGTTAGTTATAATCAAATTGACTTTAAAACCCATCCAAGCCCAGACTTTTCAGAACCTGTGTTTTTACAACCTCCAGAAGAGAAAACCAAGGACAACATAAAAGAGCAGTGTCATCACAGTGTACTGTGCAAACAGTCCTGGTTTAGGACTAACTGAATAACACTTCCAAAGAGCGAACAGCTACATGGTGGACTGGATTTGTTAATCTGTACTATATGATTCTATAATTCAAATCAATTCAAGTTTTACCAAGGGGCTTAGTTCAATAGAAACCTTTGCTAAATCTCTGTACCAAACAGAAAACAAGTTGATTAGAGTTTCAGTGTAAGTTCAGGCTATGATGCTGAAGTGCTGTTTTTTAATACAATTTTAAAATAATCTTTTACCTTTGGTGCTTGATCAGTGCACTCACCTCAAAATTCATGTCATACTTGTGATACAAATCAGCTTCTTCAGCAGCGTCAACCAATCTCTGCATGGAAAAAGAAAGTTTATTGCTGTCTTCATTTTATACCTGCGCTAATCAGCTCCACATGAGAATGTGAACACAAGATGAAAACAGAAAGCACTGGAAACAATCAGCTGCTCAATGAACAAGATAACATGTTTTCTCAATAGATGTTGATTATTTACAGCATTTACAATTTTTAATCTCATCATTTAAAATGAAGACCTAATTTTAACCAAATTAAAGTAACAACTAACTTAATAAGAAGTGTTGAACTAGATTGAGAACTGACTCATCAGGAATAAATAAACCTGATTGGGTTAATAATAAGAAATACTGGAATGAGTTGCTGCCATTAACTTTAAGTGAAGGTATAACACAAGTAGTATCAAACACAACAGACTAAAACAGCAAGTTTAGTGGCAATATTTCTGCTCAAAATTCACCAAATAACTGATTTCACCTAAGTTCATATGAACATACAAACAGGAGCAGAAGCGGACCACTCAGCTCCTCTTGATTTAAAGCATTAACATTATGCATAATACATTCAACCTCAGTGGAAGACATAACACATCACCCATGACTAGGAAAAACTTGTTTTACCATAAGCCTTCAAATCAATAAAAACATACTTACATATAAGTAAAAATCATGTACAAATGTATCAGCAGCAAGAAGAAATGATCCAGTAACTAACTTGTAAGTAATCATGATTTATTTGAACAGTAAAGGCAAGAACATCCTGCATTTTTGTTAAGTATTACACAAATGTGAAAGGTTAATATAGGGTGCAGGCTGGAATGCAGTGATTGAATTTGGCATGGTTGATATTAGATCAGCATTGTATGTTGATTCACAGTAATCCAGATATTCATTGTACTTCTTCATAGCAGAGCTTTCACCAATTGTCAAAATAGGAGGTCTTTGATTAACAATCATCACAATTGGTTTCCTCCTCACTTTGTTATGGAGGGAAAAGATCAGAAAGTGTTCTAATTCTTCATTACTATTCATTGTTGCTGATAATTTAGTATGTAGGGCATGCTCAGAGATCAGGATTTGGCTCAGCTATTGTGAATGACAATTAGGTATATAACTAACACTTACTGTCTCGACTATCATATTAAAAAATTTAACATAGACAATTACTTTGATTTATACAATACCTTTAAAGTAGTGAAACCTCCAATGGCACTTGAGAAAACGGCTGTCAGAACATTGAGTCATATAAATATAGCATGATAGGTGACCAAAACTTATTTAAAGAGTAAGATTTTAAGTAAATATCTTAAGGGGCGAGAAAAGGAAAATAAGGTAAAGGTGTGTTAAGATAGCTCAAGGTCTAGAAATGGGCATCAACAGTCAATCAATAAATTGAAGGTGAGCAAGAGTCCAAAATGGAGAGATGCAGACTTCTCAGTGAGTGTAGGAGTGGAGAGAGTGAGGGCAATTAACTCAGAGTTTATAGTGTGCTAACACTTGCAATTCCTTCCCTCCTGGCAATTTCCTAAATTACTTACAATGCCTATGATTGGCCATTAATTTCAATTTAACAACATCAGAACAGGAAATGTAATTATTTCCACTCAGCAGAAACCAAGCCAATCGCTGTTAAAAATACACTGTTCCAGGGAGTCGATCTCGGTCATGCTGCAGAAGCATGCTGCAGAAGGATGCTCCAGGCTCTGGAGCGCTGACCCCAGGCCTTAGAAGAACATATCAACGACCTAGAAAATCGAGATCATCAGAAAGATATTCGGTTGCTGGGCCTTCCCGAAAGGGAGGAGGAAGGCCAGCATGTTGATTTTCTGGAGCAATGGCTCCCACAGCTGCTGAAACTGGAGTCGGAGCTGGGCCGGGTGCGGGTTGAGCGGACCCACTGGGTTGCTACACATAGACCCGGGTCGGACCAGCGCTCCTGCTTGGTCTTAGTTCGACTTCAACACTATAGGGAAAAACCAATGCTGCTGGAGGCCTCCAGAGTTTTGGGGAAGGATCATCCTGCCATGGTATACAAGGGCTCCAAAATAATGTTGTTCAAGGACTTCTTTCCGGTTGTGGTTCGCAAGAGGAAGGCATTCATCGAGGTAAAGAAGCATCTGAGGGATTTAAATATTCAATATTCTATGTGATACCTGGCAATGCTGTGCTTTAGTCATAGAGGATCTGTGTACAACTTCGGATCACCAGAAAAAGTAAAAGAATTCCTGGATGCTCTCAAATAGACTGCGGGACTTGAACTATATGGACAATGATTTTAGTTTACCCCTCTTCTGTATTTCTTTCTCCTCCTCTTTCCCTCTTTCTCTTTTCTATCCTTCCTCAGGGTGGGGGGGAGGGAGTGCATTCATTCTCTCTCCTTTTTTTTTACTTTTATTTATAATTCGCTCAGTTTATCCGATTATGGGGGGATGTTTCTGGGTTGCTTTTTTATTCCTTAATATTTACTGGGATTGTAATTTGGTAATTTTATATATCTTATCTAATGTTGCTGTTTTGTTAAGTGTGCCTCGGTAATAGTGTGGAGGGGATGGGTTGGTCACCCACTTTTAACTCCTGTATTATAAGATATTCGCATTTGTTTATTCTACTTTGTAATGTCTGGGCCAAGGGTATGGCTCTAGTTGGGAGATGTTATGGTGGGATTACTGGAAGGTAGGAGTGCCTCCTGCGTTCAAGGGGGAAGGTCTCCTTTTAAATGTATCTTATGCTTTTTTTTGGGAGTAGTTCTTAGTTGTTTTGAGTTAGTTGTTTTAAAAGGTGTTTTTATATGTGAATTCTTTATGGTTTCTACCCAATGTCTTTTGGGTAGGGTTCTTCCTCCTGGGAGGTCTCGGACTTGCTTGAACAATCACGGCTAGTCATTTGTTCAAGTGGTGCACCTGGAATGTCAAGAGGAGCCACTCACCAATCAAAAGGGAAAAGATATATCAAGTCTTTAAAAAAAGAAAGGGTTGATGTAGCTCTCCTGCAGGAGACACATCTACTTGATAAGGAGCATTCAAAGCTGCAACAGGGAGGATTTGGCCAGGTGTCCTTTTCATCTTACAGCTCAAAAAGTAGGGAAGTGGCCATTCTTATTTAGAAGAATCTTCCCTTCCAAATAAAAGATGAGTCTGGACGGTATACATTACTTAAAGCCCTAATATATGGAGAGGAATACGGGATCTTGAATCTTTACTGCCCCCCGCCACACCCTTTTAAATTTGTAACAGAAGTTACAAAGCTGATAGCTCTCAGGGTGCATCACATAATTATAGGGGAGATTATTGTTAGTAGATATTTTTATTGAAAAAGAAGATTTTTGAGATTTTTGACAAAATTACAAAAATAGTACAAGCTAGTGTATTCCATTTTACAATATAATAATGACACCAATATAAGATTAAAAAAGAAAAAAAACCTAACTACTAATCTATTCTACAAACAACCAAAACATAAAATAGGATATCATACATTACTGACAATAAACAGAAGGAGCAAAGAAAACAAATAAGTATACAAATAACTAAACACATATTCAAATTAGATTTATATCAAGTCAAAACAAAACACGTATTTATATGGGATCCTTCCTCCTGGGGATCCCCGAACCAGCCAGAACCATTACCACAGCTAAGCAAAGGCCTTGAATAATATGGCGAAAATATCTGTGTCAATGTAGTTCGAAAAGGGCTACCATGTTCTATAAAATAATTCTGTTTTTTGGTGCACCATATTCGTAAGGAAGTCAAGGGGGATATATTCCATGACTATCCTATGCCAACTTAAAAGTCCTGGGGACCTTCGGACACCCAATTCACCAAAATATTTTTCCTCACACAAAAGGAAACGATAGTGAATAATTTCCTCCCATATACATCCAAAGAGGGGAAATTTGGGAAGCCCAAGAGTAAAGACAGTGGGTCCAACCCAATCTCTGTACCCAAAATCTTTGTCAAGGCATTCACTATTCTGTCCCAGTACCTGCAATATTATTACATGTCCACAGACAATGAATGAGAGCACCAACTTCGATTTTGCATTGAGGACACATTGGAGATGCTCCTGCCTTGAACTTTGCAAGTCGTTCAGGTGCCATGTGAGCCCTGTGAAGTATCTTCAATTGAGTCGCCTGAGTCCTATTACAGATAGAGATCTCCTGGTGTTTTCCCAGACATCCTCCCACATTTCTAAGGAGATTTCCATCCCCAATTCTTAACAATTGACAAACGGTTTTATATAACGTTCCATGTCCTTCAATACCTTATTACATAGTAAGTGGTAGAAAGTACTGACCAAGGGCGGACCCATCGCCCGAAGCACTCTCCTTTCCCTATCAGATTTATAAGGCTTAATCAATGTGGTCTTCTTTTGTATAAAAGTCTCGTATTTGAAAATACTGAAAACAGTCCTTGCTGGGCGCCCTGAGCTTCTGACACAGCTGCTCGAAGGACATCAAGACCTCCCCATCGAACTGATCTCCCAAACAGGAGACAGCTCTGGACTCCCAGATTTTGAATACAGCATCAGTCAGCCCTGGCTGGAGTCCTAATGTTCCCACTATAGGGGTATAAAGGGAGGTTTTTTGCAGGTTACCCTCATCCTGTCGCATTATTCTCCAGGCTTTGGTTGTATTTAATACAATTGGGAGTTTTTACAATAATCCGTTATAACTCTAATCTTGTCCATAAATAGTAGATTGATGAGGGTACATCTTGCTTGGGAGGCCTTAATATCTAACCAGATTGATTGTGGGTCACAAGAGACCCAATCAGCTATGTAAGATAATAGGGAGCTGAATTGGTACCTCCTGAAATCTGGAAAGTCCAGCCCTCCCCTTACTTATGGGAGCTGCAGCTTTTCTAATTTAAAAAGGGGATGTCTTTGATTCCAAATAAAGGAGCCGAGCCAACCATAAAGCTTACGCAGAGCTGAAAATGTGTTGCTGGAAAAGCGCAGCAGGTCAGGCAGCATCCAGGGAACAGGAGAATCCGCCTAGGAACCCTCCAACCACAAG
>NC_057728.1:23392736-23425545 GCF_004010195.1 Chiloscyllium plagiosum
TTTTCCAGCAACACATTTTCAGCTCTGATCTCCAGCATCTGCAGACCTCACTTTCTCCATAAAGCTTACGCAGTACCTGTCTCGGCAACATCAAAGGAAGCATTCTCATAGGGTATAACAGGCAATGTAGAATATTCATCTAACTAAAGCTATTCTACCTAGCCAGGATATTGGGAGATCTTCCCAGCATTGAAGGTCCTGTCTTATTTTCTCTAATAAGTGTCTATAATTGGCTTTATATAGCTGACCAAATGCTGGAGTAATAAACATACCTAAGTACAGAAAACCTCCTAGTGACCACCGAAAGGGGAAACAGGATCTGTCCAGAAAATTGGGTATACTGGCAAGGCCTCCCAGCAGCATGGCCTCTGATTTCATAAAATTGATTTTGTAACCTGAGAACATACCAAATAATTAAGCGGGGCACAGATGTCAAAGGATCATTTTAGAAAAGGAGGACATCATCCGCATAGAGAGTAATTTTATGCTTACCCGATCCAACCTCCGGAGCCGTTGTGTTAGGGTCAGTTTGTATAGCTTCCACCAGCGGCTCAATCACTAGTGTAAATCATAATGATGAGAGAGGACATCCCTGATGACAACCTCTGCCAACACTAAAGCCATCCGAACTTAAACCGTAGGTAATCACCGCTGCTTTGGGATCATTATATAATATTGTAACCCATTTAACAAAGACCTCTCCAACACCAAACTATTCCAGCATATAAAAAAGATATGGCCATTCTACCCGGTCGAATGCCTTCTCTGCATCTAGGGAGACAACTAATCCTGGTATCACTCCCTGCTGGCAGGCTTGTATCATATTTAAGACTCTTCTAATGTTATTAGTTGATCTGCGACCCTTTATAAACCCTGACTGGTCTTCTTTTATAATGAATGGGAAGACCCTCTCCAGTATTAATGCGAACATTTTTGCGAGAATTTTAAAATCCACATTTAACAAGGATATGGATCTGTATGACGATCAGTCTTCAGGGGCCTTTCACTTCTTAAGAATGAGAGAAATATTTGCTTCTCTCAGAGAAGGCGAGAGGCAGCCCTGACTATGTGAATGATTATATATATTTACAAGTGGCCCAGCCAGTTCCCCTATGAATTATATATAGAATTCAGCCTGGAATCTGTCTGGCCTGGGCGCTTTACTGCTCTGGAGCTTCCTCACCGCCTCCTGTACTTCCTGGGTTGCCAGGGGGCATTCAAGAACGACACCTGCTCCAAGGTTAGGTCCAAGAGGGCCAGATTTTTAAAGAAAGACTCCAATTTCCTCGTTCTATCCTCACAGTCCTGCGATTTATACAATTCAAAATAGAACTTTCTAAAGGCGGCATTGATCTTTTTACGATCAGAAGTCAGGGTACCAGCACTCTCTCTAATAGACATAATGGCTTGGGGAGCCTTTTTCATTCTGGCAAGGTACACTAGATACTTGCTAGGCTTGTCACCATATTCAAGTAATCTCTGCTTTGCAAATAATATCTCCCTCTTTGCTGTTTCAGTAAGTGCGGTATTCAAGGTTGCCCTAAGGGCAGTGATCCGCTGTAGTCTAGTAATGGAGGGCCTATCAACATACACTGTCTCAGCTGCCTTCAGGCGAGCCTCAAGCAGATGCTGTTGTTCTCCCTTTTGTCTTTTCCAGGTCGCAGAATATGAGATAACCAAGCCTCGTGCGTATGCGTTAGCAGTCTCCCACCTCGTCGAAGGGTTACTGGCCGTGCCTGAGTTGATATCCCAGAAGGTTTTATGAACTTGCTATCCTTCAATAGAAAAGGGTCCACACGCCAATATTGGGAATCTATCTCATCATTACTAGTCTTAACCTCCATATATGCTGCAGCATGATCATAAATAGTTATATTGTCTATATTACAAGACAATATCAAGTTCAGAAAGGTTGAGGGGACAAAAAACATATCAATTCTGGTATGGCACTTGTGTGGATTAGAATAGAAAGTAAAGTCTCTACCCTCAGAATGAAGACACCTCCACACTTCCTGAAGAAGGGCTTATGCCCGAAACGTCAATTCTCCTGTTCCCTGGATGCTGCCTGACCTGCTGCGCTTTTCCAGCAACACATTTTCAGCTCCACACATCTACCAGCCCCAACTCCCTAACCAGATCCGCCAGCTGCCTCGATCTCAAAGATATGCCCTCAGAGCTCCTAGGTATCGTGTCCTTCTCTGGTCAATGATACAGTTAAAATCTCCCCCTATAATTGTATGGCACATCTCAACAGCCATCAACTTGGAGAACGCTTCCGTTACAAGTTTAAAAGGATGCGCCGGGGGGCAATAAAGATTCAAAATCCTGTATTCCACTCCATATATTAGGGCTTTAATTAATATATACCGTGCAGACTGATCTTTTATCTGGCTTAACATTTGGAAGGAAAGATTTTTCTGAATAAGAAAGGCCAATCCCCTACTTTTTGAGCTGTAAGATGAAAAGAACACCTGGCCAAATCCAGCCTGTTGCAGCTTCAAATATCTTATAAGACTGAGGTATCCCTGTCTGCTGCAAACTGCGAGAGCCTTTACCCTTGGTCACTTTAAAAAGCATCAAACAGTTAAAGTTTGATGTAGAATGGCCAAGGATGCTGGGCAAAAACTATTTTAGGTAATTTAGCAGGTGAGGTGAGGGTGGGTACCCCACTTTGCCTGAGTCATGGGCAGAGCTCTGAGACTCAGACCTACTGGGTTGCCGCCATCTTGGATCTCATAGGGGGAGATTTTAATTGTATTATCGACCCTGAGGTGGACAGGATACCTTGCAGCTCTACGGGTATATCTATGAGATCTAGGCAGTTGGCAGATCTGAATAGGGAGTTAGGGTTGGTAGATGTGTGGAGGTGTCTTCACCCTAAGTGTAGAGATTTTACTTTTTATTCTCAGCCACACAAGTGCCATACCAGAATCAATATGTTTCTTGTCCCTCTGACCTTTCTGAACACGATATTATTTTGTAAAATAGAAAATATAACTATTTCCGACCACGCTGCAGTATATATAGAGATTAAGACTAGTGACTGCGAGATGGGTTCCCAACATCGATGTATGGACCCTTTTTTATTGAAGGATAGCAAGTTCATAAAATATTTTTTGCAGGAATTTAAAGCTTTCTGGGATATCATTTCAGGCATGGCCAGTAACCCATCGGTGATGTGGGAGACTGTTAAGGCATACATGCGAGGCTTGATTATCTCATATTCTGCGACCTGGAAAAATCAAAAGGGAGAACAACAGCGCCTGCTCGAGGCTCACCCGAAGGCAGCTGAGACAACATGTGTTGACAGGCCCTCCATTACTAAACTACAGCGGATCACGGCCCTCAGGGCAACTTTGAATACAGCACTTACTGAAACAGCAAAGAGGGAAATAATATTAGCGAAGCAGAGGTTATTTGAATATGGTGATAAGCTGGGCAGGTATCTAGCATACCTTGCCAGAAAGAAAAAGGCTCCCCGATCCATTACGTCTATTAGAGGGAGTGCTGGTACCCTGACATTTGATTGTAAAAAGACCAATGCAGCCTTCAGAAAGTTCTATTTCGAATTGTATAAGTTGGAGGGCTATGAGGATAGAACGGAGAAGATGGAGTCCTTTTTTTAAAAATCTGGCCCTCTCGGGCCTAACCCTGGAGCAGGTGTCGTTCTTGAACGCCCCCCTGACAACCTATGAAGTAAAGGAGGCGGTGAGGCAGCTCCAGAGCAGTAGACTTCCCAGGCCAGATGGATTCCAAGCTGAGTTCTATAAATAATTTATAGGTGAATTGGCCGGGCCACTTATAGATATGTATAATTACTCACATAGTCAGGGCTGCCTTCTACCTTCTCGGAGAGAAGCAAATATCTCTCTCATTCTCAAGAAAGGAAAAGCCCCAGATGACTGCTCTTCATACAGACGCATATCCTTATTGAATGTAGACTTTAAAATTCTCTCAAAAATGTTGGCATTAAGATTTGAGACTGTTTTACCATTTATTATCAAAGAGGATCAGACAGGGTTTATAAAGGGTTGCAGATCAACTAATAACATTAGGAGAGTGTTAAACATGGAATAAGCCTGCCAGCAGGGAGCGATACCGGGTATCGTTGTCTCCCTAGATGCAGAGAAGGCATTCGATCAGGTAGAATGGCCATATCTCTTTTATACTTTGGAATGGTTTGTTGTTGGAGATGTCTTTACTAAATGGGTTACAGTATTATATAACGACCCCAAAGCAGCGGTGATTACTAATGGTGTAAGTTTGGATAACTTTAGTGTTGGCAGAGGTTGTTGCCAAGGATACCGTCTCTCACTATTATTATTTACACTAGTGATTGAGCTGCTGACGGAAGCTATATGAACTGACCCTAACATAATGGCCCCAGAGGTTGGACCTGGCAAGCATAAAATTACTCTCTATGCGGATGATGTTCTTCTTTTCCTAAATGACCCATTGACATCTGTGCCCCGCTTAATTCAAGTGGTTAAATTATTTGGTATGTTCTCAGGTTACAAAATCAATTTTATGAAATTAGAGGCCATGTCATTAGGCAGTCGTACCACCATATCCAATCTTCTGGATGGATCTCACTTCCCCTTTCAGTGGTCACTGGGAAGTTTTTATTTATTTAGGTATTTTTATTACTCCGTCATTTGGTCAGATATGTAAAGCTAACTATACACACTTATGAGAGAAAATAAGACCGGACCTTCAACGCTGGGAAGATCTCCCGATATCTTGGCTAGGAAGAATAGCTTTAGTTAAGATGAATATTCTACCTGTCTTTTATACCCTATGAGAATGCTTCCTTTGATGTTGCTGAGACAGGTGCTGCGTAAGCTTTATGGTTGGCTTGGTTTCTTTATTTGGAATCATACACAGTCCCTTATTAAATTAGATAAGCTGCAGCTCCCACAAGTAAGGGGAGGGCTGGATTTTCCAGACGTCAGGAAGTACCAGTTGAGCTCTTTGTTATCTTATGTAGCTGACTGGGTCTTCTGTGACCCACAATCAATCTGGTTAGATAGGCCTCCCAAGCAAAATGTTCCCTCATCAATCTAATATTTATGGACAAGATGAGAGTAATTATGGATTATTGTAAAAACCCTATTGTATTAAAGACAATCAAAGCCTGGAGGATAATGCGACAGGATGAGGGTAGTCCACAAAAAACCTGCCCTTATACCCCTATAGTGGAAACATTGGGATTTCAGCCAGGCTTGACTGATGCCAGATTTAAGATCTGGGAGTGCAGAGCTATCTCCTGTTTGGGAGATCTGTTCGATGGGGAGGTCTTAATGTCCTTCGAACAGTTACGTCAGAAGTTCGAGTTGCCCTGCAAGGACCTTTTTCGATATTTTCAAAATGAGACTTTTATACAAAAGAAGACCACATTGATGATTAATCCTTATAAATCTGATAGGGAAAGGAGAGTGCTTCGGCTGATGGGTACGCCCTCGGTCAGTACTCTCTACCACTTGCTACGTAATAAGGTATCGAAGGACATGGAACGGTTATATAAAACCTAGAATCAAGAACTGGGGATGGAAATCTCTTTAGAGATGTGGAAGGATATCTGGGAAAATGCTAGGAAGATCTCTATCTGTAATAGAATCAGGTTATTCAATTGAAGATACTTTACAGGGCTCACATGGCATCTGACCGACTTGCAAATCTTAAGGCAGGAGCATCTCCCATGTGCCCTAAATGCAAAATAGAAGTTGGTACTCTCACGCATTGTCTGTGGACATGCCATAAGATTAGTAGATATTGGAATAGTTTAGTGAATGCCTTGACAAAGAATTTGGGAATGGAGATTGGGCTGGACCCAGTGTCTCTTCTTCTGGGTTCTCCAAATTTTCCCTCTCTAGATGTATACGGGAGGAAATTATTCACTATCCTTTCCTTCTGTGTGAGGAAAAACATCTGAGTGAATTCGGTATCCAAAGGTCCCCCAGGACTTTCAAACTGGCATAGGATGGCCACGGAATAGATCCCCCTTGACTTCCTTACAAATATGGTGCACCAAAAAATGGAATTATTTTATAGAACATGGCAGCCCTTTTTGAATTACATTGACACAGATATTTCGGCCATATTGTTTAGTGTCTTTGCTTCACCGTGGGAATGGTGTTGGTTGGTTCGGGGGCCCCTGGGAGGAAGAATCCCGTATAAATACTGGTTTTGTTATGACTTGATATACATTTATTTTGAATATGTATCTAGTTATTTATTTACTTATTTATTTTCTTTTCTTTTTTTTGGTCATTGTGAATAATGTACGCTATCCTATTTTGTGTTTTGGTAGTCTGTAGAATAGATTAGTGTTAGTTTTTCTAATTTTATACTGGTGTTGCTATTACATTGTAAAGTGGAATACACTATTTTGTACTAAATTTGTACTTTTGTAAGAAATCTCAATAATTTTTTTTTAATTCCACTTATTACTCTTTTTCTTCACCCTGTTCCCAACTTAAAACCAATTGGTAAGGCACATGACTCATTTGAGAGCTTCAGGAATTCAAGATAAATATGTCCACTCTGTGTATTGGCCAAAATTGTTGTAAGATATGATTGCAGCTGGCACATGGTCATTAGATGGATTTTCTTTACTCACTTATGGGAGTTGCTACTGGACCAGTATTTATTGCTCAACCATAGTTGTGGTGGAGAAGGTGATGGTAACCTGTCTTTGTGATCAGGATCTATGGAAGATGGACATTTTGGAGGCTCCCTTATCAAAGTTGGCAGCATCAGAATACATGCAACAGAAATAAAGGAACTGGGAGAATGAAATGGAATCTTTACAGGAAGCAGAGTGTGAGGATATATAGTGTGGCACTGGAAAAGTACAGCAGGCCAGGCAGCATCCAAGGAGCAGGAGAGTCGACAAATGACACATTCCTAATGAAGGGCTTATGCCCAGAACATTGACTGCCCTGCTCCTCAGATGCTACATTACTTGCTGTGCTTTTCCAGTGCCACACTTTTCGACTCTGATCTCCAGCATCTGCTGTCCTCACTTTCTCCTGTGAGGATGTATAGTCAAGGTAACTGTGGGAGTCAGTGGATTTGTAGTGGTTATTGGTGGCCAACCTATCCCTGGAAATGGAAATAGAGAAGTTGAGGAAGGTAAGGGATGGGATCAGAAACAAATCAGGTGAAGGTGGGATCAGCTTGGAAATTGGAAGCAAAATAAATAAACTTTTCTAATTCCGAACAAGAGAAGGAAGCAGTACCAATGTATCATCGATATAGCAGGAAAAGAGCTATGGGTGGGGCTGGATTAGGACCGAAACAAGGAATGATCCATGTCGCCCTCAGGGAGACAGGCATAACTGGGGCCCTTGCAGGTATCCATGGTCACTCCTTTGACTTGAAGCAAGTGAGAGGAGTTCAAGAAGTTGTCCAGAGTGAGGATGAGCTCATCCAGGCAGAGGAGAGGGGTGGTTGATGAAAACAATTCAGGCCTTTTTTTTCACACAAAGGGTGCTGCATGCATGGAATCAGCTGCCAGAGAAAGGGGTGAAGGCTGATACAATTACAACATTTAAAAGGCATCTGGATGGGTATATAAATAGGAAGGGTTCAGAGGGATATGGACCAGGTGCTGGCAAATGGGACTAGATTAATTTAGGATATCTGATCAACATGGACAAGTTGGACTGAAGAGTCTGTTTACATATTGTACATCTGTATGAGGCTATGAGTCTATGGCTCTAAGTGAAGAGCCCTAAGACCATACTAATAGGGGTGGACATATAAAGGGATTCCACATCCATAGTAAAGAAAAGGCATCAGGAGCCCACAATCTGGAACTTCTGAAACTGACAAAAAGCATCAGAGGAATTGCGGATGTAAGTGGGAAGGGTCTAGATAAGGAAAGAAAATATGCTCTGTGAAAATGTGTATTTTTTCTTGAATAATTACTCCTTTCTGGAATAATATTTCTGCAGCTTATAATAATTTTGGAGACCAAAGAAATGCTGGTTCAATATATCTAGTGATTGAAGCCTCCATTAAAGTAAATATTTTCACCATTCCTCTCAGGGGCTGACCATACTTCTGCAGACCATGTTGATTTTTATTTCAGATCACAACTTGAATTTATCTTCTTGTAGCTTCTGAGAGGCTTTTACTGGCCCACACAAGTTCATTTTTTAATAACTTTTTCAGAGCAATTTAATCCTAAAAAGATAGATTTACATCGGCTAAATCTTTTCCAGCTCTGAGCTGCTATTGTTTCTTCAGGAGCAGACTCGATCTGTGCACTTTAAAAGTTGTTGAATTCGTAAACATTTAACTGATTTTATATAGATTTATTAAAACTCTGTCCTCTTTGGGTTGCTATAGATTGTTTGCATTGCTGGTACTTTCTTCACTTTAGGAAACAATCCACACTGCATTATGTTTTAAGAGAAGCTTGGAGCTAGCACTTAGTTCTGTTAGGTGCTCTTTTGCATCAAAATGTTGCTAGCAACTCCTCTTGTAATACTGTATGACTAATGTTAAAGATGGAGGATTCACTATAAATAAATCTTCAGCAGCAAAAGGCACGTGCTTGAGTAAGATCAATAGTTTATTGCATTATAGTAAGATAATAGGTTTCAGTAGATCATGTGAGAGTGAAAGCAAGAAACAGCAAACAGTACTTTACCAACTATTTGCACAGGATTTCAGTAGCCTAAACAGTGGTCTTTAAACAGTTCACCGGGGGCCCCTCAGAAAAAACACCAGGAAACTTAAAGTTTATTTTGATAGGCCAGGAAGAGTGGTCTGCTCCTAATAGTTTTATAAAAAAAACTCTAGTCCATTGTCAGTCCTTACAAAGCCCTTCCCAGAATCGCTTTCCAACCCAGAGTTAACAGGCAGTTGGAACTTCAGGGGATTTCACTCATTTCCTATCATCCTAGCCACATTTAAATAAAGGCTGATTTCAAAAATGTCTCGCATCTCATGTGGCAAAAATGAATAGCTGGCATAAATCATCATGCCTGGTCCACAGCTGTTTTTTTTTATGATTAGCCACCTAGTTTTAATTCTGATTGAAAATGTTGTGCAGATTATCTTGTTAATGACCTTGTGGCTATTAACAGAAAGTTCAGATGGGAGGAGGAGATACAAGAAGGACCCACCCAAAAACTTGGACTGATTTGATTGGAGTCTTCAAGATTTTAACAGGTAAAAACAGGATAAAGAGAAACTGTTTCCATTAGTTGGGGATTCTCGAACTAAGGGACTGTAGTCTAAAAATGAGCAGCAAACTGTTCAGGAGAGATGCTAGGAAGCATTTTTACACACAAAAGGTGGTAGAGATTTGGAACTCTCTTCCACAAAAGCAGTTGATGCTGGATCAATTGTCAATTTTAAACCTAAGATAGGTAATTTTTTGTTAAGCAAAGGTATTAAGAATATGAAGTTCGGCTAAAGATCAGCAACAATTTCACTGAATGATGGATCCGCCTTGAGGCGCTGACTTGTCTGCTTCCTGTTCCTATGTTCCAAATTGAAAAATGTAAGTTCAAGAAAACAGATGGATGTTTGATTGCCTAATCTCTAAATGATTGCAGACACTAAATTACAAAGAGTTTTGATTGGAAAGGGAAAATTCAAGGACAATATTGTAGACTGCAGATGCTAACAGAGCTCATGAAGCTACAAACAGGTACCTGAAGACATACTTCATCACGCAACAGTCCAAAACTCAGATTATTGTCTTTAAGTTTATCTATCACTTTAAAGTACTCCCACCTTAGATGGTAACATCCATTTATCACCATGAGGTGGCAATGAGTTTCTATACATATATTGGTTTATCATTGATTATGTTATTTGGCAGAATTAATCACCCCTTTGTGAAGAGTAAATGTCAAAAGGTGGGGTAACATGACGGTCATAGCACTTTACTGTGTCATATATCATCAGCTTCCACAGCAAACACACTGTACTTGCATGAAAACCATAGCAAAAGGTGAAAGGTAAAGTGGACATGTGAGGTAAGGAAGGACCACTGTCAGTTGGGAGGCGCTGCCACAGTCAGTTCAGGTGCCAGGCCATTTCAGGTCTGGGGAATTTGTCATGATCCTTTAGTCTGTTGGTCCAACATAAATCACTGTACTATTGCAGTCTGTGGACTGGATCATGGTCAATACTGGAAGTCAGGTAAAACCAGTTCTGGCCTTGGTCAGTCAGTCTGGGACACCTTGCAAATTCAGATCAGGGAATGGACTGTAGTCAGTCAGGTGGAGTGTGAGTCATATATAATCTGGGGAGTTTTAAAGACAATCCAGGATGTTTTCAAGGTTGCAGGAATCTTACGTCTAAGATTGACCTGATTGTATTTAGTGGTTGAGGAAATAATCACAGTGATTGGGGCAATTGTCGATGATAAGGTGCATCCTAGTAGGTTACCAGAGAGGACTGCGAGATTGTGAAGGGGGAGGAAATCAAGGCATGTCATGGCCACTCTGACCTCGATACAGTAAGGGTAGAGGGCCTTTGAGGTAATTTGATAGTCAAAGCACTGAACCAACATTAATGTTGTGATATAATGAGTACTTCCACTATCTTATGTGCCTGGATGTTAGCAATAAAACATATTTTAGCACCAAACACAAATGAGTCACATCAGAGAGTCCAAATGGTCTCCCCCACCCCGATTGCATCTTTGACCCTCATTATTACTTCAGAGCTCTGATGTAATGATCTTCATTATAATCTTACAATGTTAGCATCCTCTTTGACACTTCCACTGCTATGGCTTTGAATAGTTAATCTGATCCCTCAATTGTGCTCCACAATAGTGATAGTTTGTCTAATTTAGCAATTTGAGTTAATCATTGGCCATCTTTGTTTTGATTAGGACAATTTAGATTCTTCAGTTTTAAAATGATTACAGTAATTTACTCTAACAAAAGTGAAAAAAATTGAAAGGAGGGAGAATAAAGTTTCCTTATTACAGTGCTCTGTGATATTACTCAGAAATAGTAACATCATAGCTCCTTGAAAGTGGAGTCGCAGGCAGATAGGATAGGAAAGAAGCCATTTGGTATGTTTTCCTTTATTGGTCAGAGTATTGAGTACAGGAGTTGGGAGGTCATGTTGCGCCTGTACTGGACATTGGTTAGGCCACTGTTGGAATACTGTGTGCAATTCTGGTTTCCTTCCTATTGGAAAGATGTTGTGAAACTTGAAAGGGTTCAGAAAAGATTGACAAGGATGTTGCCAGGGTTGGAGGAGTTGAGCTGCAGGGAGAGGCTGAACAGGCTGGGGCTGTTTTCCCTGGAGCATCGGAGGCTGAGGGATGACCTTATTGAGGTCTATAAGATCTTGAGGGGCATGGATAGGATAGATTGACAAAGCTGTTCCCTGGGGTGGGGGGGTGCAGGGTCCAGAACTAGAGGGCATAGATTTAGGGTGAGAGGGGAAAGATATAAAAGAGATCTAAGGGGCAACTTTTTCACGCAGAAGGGTGGTACGTGTATGGAATGAGCTGCCAAACGAAATGGTGGAGGCTGGTACAATTGCAACATTTAAGAGGCATCTGGATGGGTCTGTGAATAGGAAGGGTTTGGATGGAAATGGGCCAGGTACTGGCAGGTGGGACTAGATTGGGTTGGGATAGCTGGTCAGCATGGACGAGTTGGACCAAAGAGTCTGTTTCCGTGCTGTACATCTCTATGACTCTATGACTCTATGAACCTTTAAAATAATGTCTTGGCACTTTACATGAGGTCACATTTTATTACTAAACAAAAAAAAAGATGAACCACACAAGGAGTGTATAGGTCAAAAGTTTAGTCAAATGAGAAGATTTTGAGGACTGTTTTGGAGAAAGCAAGGTAGAGAGGCAGAGATGTATGGAGGCCTTTCAGAGCATACCAAAAATAAATTAGAGTGCATGCAGTGATTTTGAAATGTAGGCGCTGTTGTTATTCAGTGAAATTCTGGTGGGGGGTAGGGTTAATGGTTGAGAGAGGACATTGAAAGAACTTTCAGCTCTTTGAGTAATTTCATGGAAATTTTAATGTCCAACTTAACCACTGTTTAACATCTCATCCACAAGACAGCAATTTCAACAATTGAACATTAATTATTTTAAACATCAGGCTAGATTATGTGTTCAAGTTCTCCAATGAGGTAGAAATTTCAAACAAGGGTACAATTATTTTGGAACTTGTTGTTAAGTTGTCTGCTTTTTCTGTTGAATCATGCAACATTTAAAAATCCCACACTAATAGAAAACAACTGCTGGGATACAAATTATGTGTGAGTTGAGTAAATTAGTTTATACCTTGACTGCCTCAACTTTCCTTCCTAACATCTCTTTCATCTTCTCTCCAAACTGCATTACCAATTCCACGCCATCCACTTCTTCAATCCTTATGAAGGGCTCTACATCTTTGTATTTCTAGACAGGGGAAAAAAAAACAATTGCAGTGAACCACAAGGTAACAATCATTCACATATTCTAAGCCTCTATTTCAAAGTTGGATCTCTTGAAATAGTAAATGTGCAGCACAATTACAGACATTGTAAATATTATTACCAATTAAAATGTCCATTTTCAGTTCACTATTAGATCTCTTGTTGCAGTGCCTAACTCCGCTGTTCTGAAACTAAAAGGTGAATAAACTTTATGGGAAATAATGTAATTTACAGTGATTCAAAGTATTCAGCTATAATCTTTATTAATTGTTTACAGCTGTTTTGGAGACTGAATTACATAACTATCCATTATTCTTTCAAAACTGGAAATGAGAAACATGTCCAAAGTGGGGGTGGCAAAGTAGGATGTTTCAGCCGGAGCTTGCCCACTCCATCTATTTCTTTCTTGCTTCTTTCTTTTTTTTTCTCTCTTGATGTTTATTTTCTTCTTATCTTTACTTCCAGCCTCAGCATGGACCAATTGCAGTCTCTTGGCAACACATGGTGGTCTCTCAAGCTGGCATGGTGGTGCCTTGGCCTAGTCTCTCAGCCTGGTCTGGCAGTATCTTGGTGTGCAAGTGGGTCCTGCCTGGGCATGTTCTGGTGGCAGGAGGAGATGGCAACTTCAACAGCAGCAGTGACATTGCGGTCCAAAGTGGGAAGAGCGTGCAGTGAGGGAGGTTCCCTAGCGGTGGCATTGTGAACAGGCTGTTGAGGTCTCCTGGAAGGCGAACTAAGTGTAGGATTCATCAAAGACTGTTGAATTTTAACTTTATTCCTTTATTTTTCTAATTTAAAATAAGAAAGACTATTACTTTATTTGTTTATTTTTGACTTATGCTAGTAATGCTTAATTTTTAAAAGTTTGTTTCTTTTACTACTTTGTATCTAAGTTTTTTGTACCTAGGCACCTTTGTACCTAAGAGGTAAAAACAATGACTGCAGATGCTGGAAACCAGATTCTGGATTAGTGGTGCTGGAAGAGCACAGCAGTTCAGGCAGCATCCGAGGACAGGCAAAATCCGAGGACAGGCAAAATCGACGTTTCGGGCAAAAGCCCTTCATCAGGAATAAAGGCAGAGAGCCTGAAGCGTGGAGAGATAAGCTAGAGGAGGGTGGGGGTGGGGAGAGAGTAGCATAGAGTACAATAGGTCAGTGGGGGAGGAGATGAAGGTGATAGGTCAGGGAGGAGAGGGTGGAGTGGATAGGTGGAAAAGGAGCTAGGCAGGTCGGACAAGTCCGGACAAGTCAAGGAGACAGTGTTGAGCTGGAGGTTAGAAACTAGGATGAGGTGGGGGAAGATGGTGCCATGTGTGGCAACATTAAACACTTCTCATGATACTTCTATACTTCTGCACTTGGGTAAACATGGCAATAAAATCTAAACTTAAATCTAAAGATTTGATTTTTTTTATTTTAAAGAAAGAAAATATACATTAAAATGGGTGTATCAAATGTCCATCAGACATTAATATCTAACAGTTGATAATACTGGGAAGAAGTGTGGAATTTAGTTTAATACTTCCCCATTCCATTAAGTAGATACTTGCTATTGGAAATTCATAGTTTACTATAGTAGAATCTAGAGCTGAAAATGTGTTGCTGGAAAAGCGCAGCAGGTCAGGCAGCATCCAGGGAACAGGAGAATCGACGTTTCAGGCATAAGCCCTTCTAACACCCCATGGCCTATAGCATGGAGAAGAGCAGTAGGAACCAAATGTAATATATTCACATGCAAGTTGTGTAACATTTTGACTTGATCATTTTTTTTCCTACAATAACTGGGTCAACATCCTGCAGTTCCTTAAGTACTAGCAATATGGAAGCACCATCACACCTGCAGGTGTATGACACTGCTTTTTCTGATACAGAGGGCAGTAAAAAGATATGGCCATGCCAACAGCACCTACATTTTGGAAACATTGGCTCATGTACTTGCACACGATCCTTTGCTTTCTAAGGAATGGGTAAATCCCGAGTTTGCCTGATAATGGAACATTTTCCTGGCTTTGCTAAAACTGAGGCAGGGTCCTGTATTTGACTGAATTGAGGAAGGATCCTGGAGTTTGATAGTACTGCAACAAGTTGCAAGAATCATTGCAGATGGTGAATTAACATCTGACAAAACAATCAGATGCAAACCTAAGGTTAACACAACTAAAATACATTTTTGAAGTTTATTATTCTATTGACTTTGTTATGGAATTCGTCAGCTGGGTGAATGCACTAATAGTAGTGATGATGAATGAGAACGTGATTCAGAGCATTTGCAACCTTCTCTACAACACTGAGTTGCATTGGGAAAAATCAAGAATACCAACATGCGAAATAGGAACAGAACTAGACCATTTGGCCCATCAAGCCTGCTCCACCATTGAATAAGATCACAGACGATCTATTCGTGCTCTGAATGCCACATTCCCATCTAACCACAATAAAGCACAATTCCACATGTAACAAGAATCTATTAACTGTTGCGTTAAAAGCATTCAATGATTCCATCTCCATCACCTTCTGAAGTAGCAATTTCCAGAGTTACATAACCAAAGAAAACATTTTGTCTCATCTGTCTTTTAAAGGTTAACAGTGAATTTTCTAAACAATGCCTTCTTCTTCTGGACAAATCCACAAAAGGAAACATCTTTTCCATGTTCACCTTGTTATAACCATTCAAGATCTCATCCACTTCAATCAAGTCAAGATGTCACTCTTCTCAACTCCTGTAGAAACAAGCCAGCCTTATAAGACAACCTACTCAATCCCGGCATCAATCTATTCAACATCCTCCAAACAGTCTGCAATGCATTACACCCTTAGTTAAATAAAGAGACCAAAACTGTACATAAATATTGAAGATGTGCTCTCACCGATGCCCTATATAACCTAAATGTAACATGCTTATTTTAACTTTCAATTCGTCTTGTAATGAAAGGATAGCAATCCCATGTGCTGTACCTCCAAACTAAAGTATTGTGACTCAGTGACAAGAACGCTTAGATCAGGTTGGAATTTTGTCATTCTTCATTTAAGTAATACTCTGCTTTTTATTCTTCCTGCCAAAGTGAACAACCTCAGCTTTTCCCACATCGTACTCCATTTTCCAGCTGTTTACCCACTCATTCAATCCATCTATATCCTTTTGCAACTTTGTTATGTCTTCTTCACAACATATTTTCCTTCCTAGTATTATGTCATTTGCAAATTTAGTTGTCAAGCATTTGCTCCCCTCATCTAAGTTATTGTTGTAAATTGTAAAAACTTCTGGCACCAACACAAACTGTTGTGAGACTCCATTGTCACACATATTTAAAAATTCTATCTTAACTGAATCTTTCCATATTTTGGCCGTCAATTTCAGGAAATTTGAGGGAGGACTTTTCCTTGTGATCCCACGTAACCTTTCTCATACAATTCTCCTTAGCTCTCCTCATTAATTATGCACCTTTCTTCCACAGTGTTGCACTTGTGCAATCTTGTGCTCAGAAATGGTGGACAGTCACTGACTATCCAGTATCTAAGTTGCAGGCACCATGTTTCAAACACAGCTGCAAATAATTTCAAATTGCTGCATGCCAGGGTTGCCCTTACTGTGTTTCTGTAAAATTTCAAAAGGACAAGCTTGACAGGAATGTTCTGCGTGGAGTTTGCACATTCACCTTTTAGATAGATAGATTCCCTACAGTGTGGAAACAGGCCCTTCGGCCCAACAAGTCCACACCGACCCTCCGAAGAGCAACCCACACAGACCTATTCCCCTACATTTACCCCTGACTAATGCACCTAAAGCTACAGGCAATTTAGCATGGCCAATTCATCTAATCTGCACATCTTTGGACTGTGGGAGGAAACCGGAGCACCTGGAGGAAACCTACGCAGACACGGGGCGAACGTGCAAACTCCACACAGACAGTTATAGAGTCATAGAGATGTACAGCATCAAAGCAGACTCTTCGGTCCAACCCGTCCATGCTGACCAGATATCCCAACCCAATCTAGTCCCACCTGCCAGCACCTGGCCCATATCCCTCCAAACCCTTCCTATTCATATACCCATACAAATGCCTCTTAAAAGTTGCAATTGTACCAGCCTCCACCGTATCCTCTGGCAGCACATTCCATACACGTACCACCCTCTGTGTGAAAAGGTTGCCCCTTAGGTCTCTTTTATATCTTTCCCCTCTCACCCTAAACCTATGCCCTCTAGTTCTGGACTCCCTGACTCCAGAGAAAAGACTTTGCCTATTTACCCTATCCATGCCCCTCATAATTTTTTAAACCTCTATAAGGTCACCCCTCAGCCTCCGATGCTCCAGGGAAAACAACCCCAGCCTGTTAAGTCTCTCCCTATAGCTCAAATCCTCCAACCCTGGCAACATCCTTGTCAATCTTTTCTGAACCCTTTCAAGTTTCACAACATCTTTCCCATAGGAAGGAAACCAGAATTGCACGCAATATTCCAACAGTGGCCTAACCAATGTCCTGTACAGGCGCAACATGACCTCCCAACTCCTGTACTCAATACTCTGACCAATAAAGGAAAGCATACCAATCGCCTTCTTTCCTATCCACCTGCGACTCCACTTTCAAGGAGCTATGAACCTGCATTCCAAGGTCTTTGTTCAAGTTGTCCGAGGTGGGAATTGAACCCAGGTCCCTGGCGCTGTGAGGTAACAGTGCTAACCACTGAGCCAAGGGTCTGCAAGGGCTTTCTTCAGGTGCTCCAGTTTTCTCCCACAGACCAAAGATGTGCAGGTTAGGTGGAGTGACCATGCAAAATTGCCCATAGTGTCCAGGTTAGGTGGGTAGCAATGAGAAAATGTAGGGTTATGGGGATGGGGTAGGGGGTGTGGGATGCTCTTTGGAGGGTTGGTATGGATTTTATGGGCTGAATGACCTGCTTCCACACTGTAGTGATTCTATGATTCTATGAAAGCTTCACTGGCAGGGACTTAGATGTCCTGGTGGTGAGGACAGCTGTCCTGTTTCCACTGGGTTGACAAAGGAGACCATAGCATCAAATGCTGTCAATCTGGCCGAAGTTACTCATGCAGGTCAGTGCAGTGTCCACAGTCTGGAGGAACATGAAGCATTCTCATTAGAAGGTTCATGACTTTCTGCACTTTGCATGGGCAAGTGTCGCCATCTATCCTCTGCTACCTCACATTTATTCACTGCCTCTGTACTGTACATACATCCCACTAAGGCTCATGGTCTACCACTCCCACTATTAAATGCAGCATCTTCACATATCTACTCTTACCAACCCATCCACACAAACCAGTAAGCCTTATTGCTTTCTGTGCTTTCTACTCACCCACTCAGAACATCTCACTGCCTTTCCTGCACCTATACCATCAATAACTTCTGATCACTTTCAACTCTCCCATCCTTCCCTTTCTCTTAATGCAGGATAAAATGGCCCATGACAGGACTAGAAGAGCCACAACAGGAGACAAAGTGCTTGTGGTTTGTCACCCCATCCCAATAACAAGAGAATTCTTGCCCACAGGATAGGATCATGAAAACCCATGTGGTGGTGACAAGACCCAGAATCCCAGCAACCAAGCAAGCTTTCTTGTGATATGCCATGCTGCTCCCCTTTAAGACTGCTGTGAATGGATTCTTAAATTGCACAATCTTCTACTCCTTCTGCAAAACTCATTACCTTTTGTCTTCTGTAGACACAGCAACACCCCGGATCATCTATCTGCAAGAGACTAGTACCTCCAGATATTAACTCCTTTCCAGGTCTGAAGAAAAAGCCACAGATCTCTTACACGTTGTACTGTCAAGGCTGTATCCTACATTTTCCCCCAGTCCAGATACTTTCACCTCAGTGGGTACATAAGCGAGACTGGACTTGGGAGCACATTCTGATGAGTACAAGTTTCCAACCTAGGTCACCAGCATTCAGAGTGCTTCCACAGACCAGGCATCTGCTCAGTCCCAATCAGCAGATGACTCCATATGTTGACCATTAATAATTGTGCATACAGGCAAATTTGTACAAGACATTTAGCAAACTGGATTGAAGGTTTGTTGTATCCATCAACATTATTAGTACGGTGTTGGCCTCAACATTCATGTACCTAGTTGCCTCGATGGACAGGTTGGCAGCAGCCTTCGAGAAAGATATTCAGCAGAACAGTCAATATCTATTGAAAAGGCACATAGATTTGTAATCAAATGTCTTAGCCATTGATGCTCAACATCAATGGGAAAGTGAGAGAGGGGTGAGGGACCTTGATCTTAGTCCTCCTCCCATGGTGACAGAGAAGGCACCAAGTTAGAGAAAGAAGCATACATCTGCCACCACAGAATGCCATGTCAGGTCACTCCAGAGGTACACAAACTTTCAACTGTACGTTGCCTGGACCCACCAACCTTGTGGAAGTTACAGCCAAGGACCTGGACGGGACATTTTCAGCATGTTTGGGGTCTCTTGCCATAAACATCATAGGGTCACCTGCTCAAATCTTCAAAGCTGATAGGATCCAGGGAAGCTCTCTCTACTCCAGCTGCAGACCCTTGGACTGCTCCATAACTTGGTGAGAAAGCAAGGAAAAAGAAAACTTTCCTCAGGCACATTGCAAATAGAATATCACATATGCAAATACATTTGCACTCTAAATCAGTAGTCTGATTGTCATTTTTGCTGTCGGTTCAAGAATCAGGCAACTGAAGCTATCCTTGTTCAGCATCAGACAATGTGAGAACTTTGTCTGAAGGTGTGTTATTCTTTCCCTAATACCTATTGTAACATAACATGTTGTGGTAGCATCAGTTGCTTTGAAGCTTTGAAACAGTTGGTTACATTAATTGTTAAACAATAGGAAAAGCGAGGAAAGAACAAATAAATAAAGTCTGTATTTGTTTTTGAGACTAAAGAAGGGCTGCTTGCATTTGGATCAGCAATAAAACTATGGTCAATGAATGGTATTTTCAACTAATTAATGTCTCTTGAAACAGATATCTCCTCTGGTTTGTTGCCCGGATACTAAATTGCTCTATTACGGTAAAGGTGATATTCCTTTCGCTCAATGCTCTCATCTCTCACCTCAGAACTGTGCTGCTATCCCAGCTCTTCAGCATCCATCACATCAGCTCTTTCCCTGCTCTAGCTTTGCAAAGCACAGCATGCTAGGATTATGCAGCATGCTGTTTCTGGAGTGTACTGCAATGCCACCTCATTACAGCTTCATCTTGAAGAGGCCTATCGTCTGCTCCAAATGGTCCTGCTGGAAGGATGGGCTATATTGTATCCACACTCAGCCTCAGTCAGGGGAGTTGTGTAATGAAGGAATTTGATATATTTGGAGAGAGTAGCCATTGGCTCCCAGCAGCCAGACATATAAGGCATGATGACAGATTAAACTTTAAAGTTTGATCGACATTTTTCAATTTTTTTATTCCAAATTGTGTGTTTTAAAGAAGGACCGTTACAGACAAAGAAATGTAAATACAATGCTGTTTGGCAAAGTACACATGGAATGTTGCACTTGTAGGATGTCTGAAAGGATGAGAGAGAGGAAAATAAACAGGATGACAGAGAGGAAGACCGAGAGGAGCCCTTCCTGGAATATGATGGCCATCATGTGCACAAAATGCAACTGGCTATGAGAAGCTATCTTCAGAGGTAAACAATTTGTAATTAACAAAATTAACATGAAGGTGCTATATATAAGGTGGCATGATGGTTCCCATCTGCCACAGCAATACCTGGTGCTATAGACCTGACTGGACCTTGTCTTGCTTAGTTGATAGGAATTCAGATGTTGGGTCTTTCTATCATCTTCTCTGTTCATATGGAGATGGATTCTCTTCTAGTTTGGCATCTGCACTTTTCACAGTTCACTGCCAATGGTCAGCACTGCTGCCTCACAGTGTCAGGAAGCTGGGTTCAATCCCAGCCTTGGGCGACTGTCTGTATGGAGTTTGCACATTCTCCCCGTGTCTGTGTGGGTTTCCTCCTGGTGCTTCAGTTTCCTCCCACAGTCCAAAGATGTGCAGGTTAGGTGATTTGGCCTTGCTAAATTTTACATAGTGTTCAGGGATGTGTAGGTTAGTTGCATTAGTCAGGGAAAATGTAGAGTAATAGGGCAGGAGAATGGGTCTGGGTGGGATATTCTTCGGATGATCGGTGTGGACTTTTTGGGCCAAATGGCTTGTTTCCACGCTGTACGGATTCTATGATTCTATGAAACCATGTAGGTACAGAAAAAGAAAAACAACAGTTTGTACATGAATTTCCCTACTGACTAGTCATTAAGGACATCAAAAAAACTAATCAAGGTATGTGAAACTTGAAAATTTTATCAATCTCAACTATCGAGCAATTTCATCCATATACAAAATTTCTTCTGAGCACTGGCACCAGATTGCAAATAATATTTTCAATGTTCAACTCATGATTCTATTCTGATGACTGCCTATTTAACTCTATTTCCTTTGTGTGCCAAATCAATGATACTGTGTGCAGTAATGATTGATGTATTGGCAGTCATATTCAGTATGTTTGTATCTCAATAAATTGAATCTGACAAAGTTCAGCAGTACACTAGTGTACTAGCAGTACACAATATCTGTTCAATATGTTACTACATCTTACTACCTTCCCAATGGACCCTCAAGGCACTATTTGTTATGTCTTGCAGCAGGTATGCAATATACCTTTAATGGATATACTCATGATGGTCACTGCCATGATATGGTGAATGACTTGATAATCTAAAGTTCTGTCTCCATCTTACTGAGCTCTATTCAGTTGTAGCATGACACCTTGAGGGAAATGTGCTGGAGTATATTAAAATTGCTTAATCGCGGTAGTAATTATGACTCTCTTGGATGGATCTCCTTTGAGAGTCTTGCCTAGTTAGTTACGGTAGTTTTTACACAATTTTGTTTCCTCTAGTGAATGGTCATTCCTCCTTAAAGTTCCTGCTGGAAACAGCGATAGCTTCCTGCTCGACTATTAGCTGACTAAATATGACCGAGAAAAATTGCAAGATAGCTGTTTGAACCACATGGATCATGATACAAGGTCCAGTCAGGTCTACAGCACCAGGTATTGCTCTGGCAGATGGGAGCCGTATCATAGAAAAGAGGATGGCCCACCGTGCAGACCAGGCTATTACAACTTTGATCTTCTACAACAGAATCTATGACATAAGGGGAAGCAAGTATATGAATAGCAGGGCACCGAAACATTAGATATGACAACTTACATTGAGCCAGTCAGAATCAAGCCCTCAGAAAACAGAACAGCTGATAAGGAGGTAGTGATCCATTATGCCACAGATGGTCTGCTTTGTGCAATCTGCAATTCCCTCCTCCCTACTGTGGGGAATTTTAGAGAACATATGGTCAAGATACATCAGGTCAAGAACTAGGTGCTCTAAATGCGAGAAGAGTGAAGAATATCACTCTATAGCCTGTTATTACATGAAATGTAACAGCACTGGGCCTTCTAAACCACCAGGGGCCTTTGCAAGCTTAAGATGTAAATTAACATTTACATCTAAGATTGGTCTTAGCCAACATGAATGACAGAAGCATGCAGAAATTCACAATGAGAAGTGCCTAGAAGCCCTCAAGATGACGCCTAAACCAGGAAGGAAGGCTATAAATGGATGGAAGAAAAGACAACTTCTCCATGAGTTAGAGTAACAATATGCAGCTTGGACCTTTTATCCACAAGAAGATAGTCAGTATCCTAATTATAAAAACAAATCTCGGATAAGAATAGGATACTGCAGAACAGTCATGTGGAACCCCAAGCCCCAGTGTCAAAACCCCCAGAGGCCATCCTATAGAAGACCTGAAAATGAATCCTCAGGTGTCCGGCAACAAAAAGGGATGATCAGACCACCCGCCTATATTCCTAAACATCGAGATATTGATAACTAAATTACATAGGCAGAAGAACTCATAAATAAAAAGGGGGACCATGGGTTAGATGCCTGGGACTTGGGCCTATCAAAATTATCACTGACCACCTTATTAACGGAGAAGAACCCTCCCCAAGGACTGTAGATAGAAGAAAAGAAGAGAAGAGGAAGACTGAAGAGGAAGAAAAGAAGAGAATAGGAAGGAGAGAGTTCTGGAAGGACTCAGGATCGAGAAGATGCTGGGTGGCAAAGATATCCAAGTTCAAGACAACTCAACAACTTACAAGCAAGACCAAAGACAGCTGGCTCGACAGATTATGGGAGCCCCAGCTATCACTGCGTATCCACTCTCCAAGGAAGAGCTAGAAAGAAACTTTGTTTCAAACTCCCATACCACCAACACCCATTCACAACACCTCCCCCTCCCCACCCTGCACCCCATGTTAGGAGTCTCTATGGTATTAGACGGAAGAAAGATTAACTGTTCCACCCTGGCTTTCACAGATGACATTGTACTGTTGAGTGACTCACACAATGCAATACAAAGAACCTGGAGATTATCCAATCATTCTGTGATAATACGGGACTTACCATCAATATCATGAAGATGTAAGGCTTCCACTTTACATATAAAGGAAAGACATTCTTATACAACCATGAAAAGCATTGGTTGCTCAAATGAGGTAACATCCATTATATTCCCCTGGGAAAAACAGAAAACTACTTGGGAGTCTGCATTGATCCATGGGCAGGTGTGACAGAAGAGTGGAGAGAGAAACTTAACACATGGATCTTCAAGACACTGCTCTCTGCCCAATACAAAGAAATCCTCAAGAATATTCTTCAGAAACTGGACGCTATTATTTGCATCAAAGATATTCTACGCTTACCGGCCCATACAACCGACAGCATAACTTATTCAAGGAATTGAGACAGAGTACTGGGTATGCCTAAACTTGAAGTCCAAATTCCAGTGGCCATTATTCATAAATGATAGTCGCTTGAAAGATCTAAGGATATAGTGATCTGAGCTTCCTTCCAGTTTTGCCAAGAAAACAACAAGGGACAAATTGAAGGATGGAAACTTATCAACAAAAATAATTCAAGCAAAAACTGGATAGCAGAGCAGAAGGTGCCCCCAGATCCATCAATCCTGGAACACTCTACATTAAACACTACCAACTACAAGGCTTGGTGTGACTGGGAGTTTGCCAAGTGTTTGAACCTCAAGTCATGGATTTAGAATTCAATACTATAAGAATGACATTGTATCCAACTCACGTACAAAACCATCAATCCAGATTAAATCATCTAGGTTTATCAACAGCTTATTGCTTAGATCCATCTTTTATCCCACCAGGACAACCTTAAACTAGAGGTAAACCATACCTGCAGAAAAAAATGCTGGAGATCCAATACTCTGCAGGAAACACTTCAAACATTGCAGAAAACTGTCCATTTGTTAAGTATGCCCACATTAAGCCTCAAAATCTTGGAGAAGCTTCACCAGTTTGTTGGAGAATATGGATGGACTGCCTACGTGGAACCAAGAATGAAGGATAAGGATGGAAATCTATGGAAGACTGACCTCATCTTCAAAATGGATTGAAGAATCATCATTGTGGATGTGACAGTATGTTTTGGAGATGAACAGAAGTCCTTGGAGAGGGCTGGACTGAGAAGACCTTGAAGTATAAACACCTGGATCAAGAAATCGAAACTGACACAAGAAACCAAACCCTCATTCTTTGGATTCACCTTAGGTACACAAGGAAAGTGGTTTGAGGAAAAAGAACAGTCTTGTATGTTTTTTGGGCATACAAAGGTACACCGAGACTTACCATCTCCCTGATGCTGGAAGTTCTGCAGATATTAAGCCACAGGTGAAGACTAAAGAATGCCATCCAGTGCAAGCTGAGGATGTCCCTCGCCCATTGCTGGTGTCAAGGCATAATAGGCTGCCCAAGGCCACATTTTGGTGTGGGCGTCTATACAAGGTATGTTTAACAGTGATGGATTAGATAGTTATTTTAGTAGGTTAAGTTTGAATAAAGTTTCACAGTTGTATTGTACCTTTGTAAGGTTTTACTACACACAAATGAGGTTTTTGGCCTTGGCAAACTAACCAGAATGATCTATCTGTCTCTACATTTCCCATTGCAGAGTGTTTTAGAGCATCATTGCTTGGTGAATTAAGCCGGACCCTTGGATGTCCCTAAACCATCCTTCTTTAGACCCTATGGCTATGATCTCACAACATGAAGGCTTTCAAAACTTTGACAAGTGACAGTAAAAATTGGATAAAGTACGCATTGAGTGTTTCAAAACCAGCCCAAACACAAAAGGACCTGTGACTGCAGTGTACATGCGTGAATAGCAGGAGTTGTAGTAAGTTACATAATTCTTCAGTACTATGTGACCCACATCTAACATTTTACGTTGCCGGAGCTAATGGAATTATCACACTGATGATCTCCTCACCTAATGTTATAGTGGTAGCTCAGTAACAATAAACATAAATATAAAAGAATCATCACTGAAAATTAGATAGCCGTGGATCGTAAAACATTCAAATGACTAACTACAATAGGCTTATGTAAGGATAGATCACCAACTTAAATAGCCAGGAAGTAGAACTGTCTCATTTCTACTTCAACTTATTAAACTAGAAACCCTCTATCTCTATCTTCTTATAAAATGAAGATTTAGCTTGTTTCCTGACATAAGACAGTAATCAAAATGCTTATTCAGGTTTAAAGGTGTAATTGGGAACCAAAACCTTTCTACAGGTTTAAAACTAGCAGTCAAAGATTACTGATTGAAAAATGTTTTTTTCAGTACAATTGGTGATTTTCTAACGAGGCATAACTACCTGTGGTCAGTCAATTCCACCATTTTGTTTCCTTTAGTTTGGTGCCAAAGTGTCAAAGCTGATATGATGTTACCAAGAAAATGTCATCAGTATATATTGCTATGTCATGTCACAGTTCACACAATAAAATCTGTGATCATTAAACATACCGGGACTTATTAAAATTGATGTGCTATCACTCTAGGCAATGGCTTAGCCTTACCAGCAGTGCTCATATTTGGGAGACAGATGTGCATAATTCTTCCTTCCTACACTCCCAATTATGCAATGATGTGTGCTTGGGAATGCCAAACAGTCACATTGGACTCAAAACATTAACTGTGTTTCTCTCTCCAAAGATGCTGCTAGACCTGCCGAGTTTCTCCAGCACTTTTTTAAAATTCAGATCTCCAGCCTTGACAGTGCTTTTATCTGTGATATTATAGCCATTTAAAATTGCTATTACAATAAAATTCAAGACATCTCTCTACAAGAACAGAAGTCTCTATGATATATGTTTATGTTAACTAACATAGAGTGAACAACAAATGGTATCAAGGGCCATTATTTTGCACTCTGGAGGCAGACCAGGCATGTAACCCTGTTGAATGGGTTTTGCAGCACTTGACAAAGATGTAGGTAAAAGAAAGTGGAGGATTAGATCCATCAGGAAAATGTCTTTACAATATTATTTCAGATCAAGGAGGAACAGGAATGTTTTCTTCATACTCACCAATTTCATTTGTAACCCATGCAAACCAACATAATGGCTCATTCTCCTAACTTCTCAATGTTATGGATGTAATCCTGAGGTATGAGCTTTGCATCAGCTTTTCCTTGCCCATTAGACAAATAACCAATCAGTAATGCTGGCTTTGTGAAATGTGCAAATTCTGGAGTTAAAATTCCACGGTATTTTGGGAAACCTACAATTACAGGTTTTGTGACCTGTAATTTGAGATTTGTTGGGCCATTAAGAGGAGCCCATAACTCTATATGAATCTTTTATGGGGTATCAGGGTCTTGGAGATTCAGGAAAGCAATGCTGGGAATAACTTGATTTATACAAAATTTGCACAATAATGACACATGTGCACGACCATTGCTACATCACCAGACCTCCACAACCTTTTTGGAATATATACATAGTCCTCATAGTCTCCTTTTCTTAGTAAACTATTAATCTGCTAACTTTAGCACCTAAAATAGTTTGGGGAGCAGAGTCTCTCACACTTGCCACTGAGTACTGGTGCCAAGGACATCATGGGAGTACAGGCATCAATATAATAGCCGAATATACCAAAAATACTGATCCAGCACTACTTTGAAGGACTTTGATTGCAACTGCACATATCTCAAGTATATTTGCTGAGGACCAAGGGAATTATGGCCCTAGAGTGTACAGTTTGGGTGCTCGCTGTGCTTGTATTTGAAGTTATGTTCCAAAGAATGAGCACAATAGATATAAAAGTTCACATGTATGTTCAATAAAGCAGTATGAAAAAGCAACACATCTCATTCAGAATTAATTACTATTACCCTATCTTCTCTCTGGCCGTTACAGTATGAGAAACATGGAATAAACCATGACACATTCACCCATGACAACACCAAAAATATCTCTATTACAAACAACCAGAGAAACATTTTTTTTATTATTAGGTGGTGGTGAGCTTGAATCACTGCACTCCTATTGTAGGGACTTGCTATGCTGTTAGGGAGGGAATTCCAGGATTTTGACCTAGCTACAGTGAAGAAGCGGTGATATTTACAAGTCACAATGGTGTGCAACTTGGAAAGGATTAATTATTTTGTTCTTTACTCACCAAGTCTCTGTGTGAGGAGAAAGTGAGGTCTGCAGATGCTGGAGATCAGAGCTGAAAATGTGTTGCTGGAACAGCGCAGCAGGTCAGGCAGCATCCAGGGAACAGGAGAATCGACGTTTCAGGCATAAGCCCTTCTTCAGGAATGAGGAAAGTGTGTCCAGCATGCGAAGGAGAGATTTAAAGGAGGCAGAGAGAGACGCAGAAAGATTTGGGGAAGGAATTCATGAATAGACGGTGCAGTCAGCTGAAGTCAATCAATTTGTTGAATGATATAACACAGACCTGAGGCCCTCATGTGGTGCTGTGATAGTATCGATGTCCTTGGACTGGGAAGCTTGGGTTCAAGTCCTACCTACTCCAGAGATGTGTAATAGTATCTCTGAGCAGGATGGTTAGAAAAATAGGTTAGATTTTTTAAAAAGCATGCTCAGCATCTCTATCAGATGAAAAAAAGAGCCCAGACCAGACACTCTCTTGTGGAGCAATGGTAGTGTCCCTACCCTTGAACTGGATGGCCTGGATTCAAGCTCCGGAGGTGTGTAATAGTATTGCTGTACAGAATGATTAGGGAAAAAGAAGTTAAATAAGAGAGAAGAGCCCAGGCCATAAAGTTGACTGTAATGGAGTGATAATGCTTATTGTTGCCACCAATGGTGGAACAATTAAAATGAAGGATGTTCAAGCCTATATTGGATGAGCATGGATATTTCAGAGGTTTGGAGAATCTAGAAGAGGTTACAGGGATTACAGGGGCAAGGACTTGAAAGAATTTGAAAAGAAATATGAGAATTTTAAAATCGAGGCACTATTAGTCAGTGAACACAGGAATGATTGGTAAACAGGATTTGTGTTAGGCTGAATTCCAAATTTCAAAGGTATATATTAAACCAGACAGCAAAGCTGTTCATGTCTAAAGGCAAGAAAGGCATATACACGTGTTTATGTTTATTGAAACATAAAATCATCTGGATTGAATTTTCTTATGAGTACATTTTCTCCATTACAAACCTGAAGATCAAATGTCATTGTACAGTTCAAAAAGGCAGTTTAGTCAGTCCTGATGGATAAGCTTTCAACAATTAGTAATACAGAAATAAATAATTGATTTCTCTGATTAACTCTCTGACCTTATGAGTAAAGAAAGAAAACTTAAGTAAAAATAACCTGTAACTGAGAACTTTGTTGTTCGGTCCTTAGTTTGCCTGATTAGCTATTACATTGATTAAAGTGGAAAATGTTTAAACAACTGAATCAATAATCAGTTCAATATAGAGAAAGGCTCCATGAAGTCACTATGACATATACTGTAACCATTGCTTTCAATTAAAGAATAAATAAACTTTAGATTGAGAGTAAATGGCAGGAAATAGTAAATCTCTTCCTATCACCCCCTCCCTCGAAAATGAAATTCTCAACTTTATGGTAACTCAAGAAGCCCATTAACGCACACCACTATGTTGTTCTGTGCTCCAGACCATCTTTTTGAGGCCACTTGATTAAAATTAAGAACATTAAATGTATGCACCCTTTCTTTTAAAGTGGTGGTGTGAATGTACACTAGGATAGACATGTAAAAGACACTGGTGAATGTTGGGATGGAGGATGAGAGAAGATAAACTGAATGCTATAGAAAGATAACACATTGGGAAACTGCAGAAAACTTGCAAAGCGATGACAGCTCACTTGCTGTCCTCCACTGAGGTTCACACTGAATCAGCAAGGGTAAGATTGACAATGTCGAAGCATATTTTGTCAGAAGTGAGTCACTACATCTGAGCCCACATGTGCTGCATTTAATTGTATAATCTCAAACACTAGCTTAGCATTCCAATTACCTGGGCTGCTCTATCTGTTAAGACTAAACCTTTCCTTCCTTGGGAGCTTGTCCAGCAATTGGAACACATTTATCAAAAAAAAACAAATTTATATCTAGGCATTTTTCTCAAATTGATACTTTCTCAATGAGGACCTGTGTACATCATAAAATTCGAGCCAAGAGTTTCTAGAAAGCAAGTGGAGAGTTCAACTCAGCAGCATATTCAGATTGCTATTACGGTGATGGTTTTGGATTTAAAAGAAGGGATGAGTTTAAATTCTAGACAGAATTCTAGACCTTGCTTATTAAATCTGCTTTCACCTGTATAAATCAGATGGTTATTTGTCCCAAATGTTCCAGAGTTAAAGAAACATGAAAAAACTGCAATGATGATGTTCATAATTATAAAATAAAAAGCAATTTGAAAACCTACAATTAATGGTTTTTATCGAAATCATCCAAACCCAATTTTACGTATTTCTGACAATTTAATGACAGTATTCAATCAACCAGTCTTTTAAGATGTTTCTTTTGCAATGATAGACAAATCCACATCAGACCAATAAATCTTGCCGAGCTTTTCAGATGCGATAGTGTATGGCACTAATGTGTGTGTGCTTCACATTGAGAATTTACCCACAATTATCTGAAAAAATCTGATTTATACTTTTAAAATGTGTAAGAACAGTTTACCTTGGATCTCAGAACTTCAGCACTTCACTCCTTTGAACGGCTTTTTCCTTTATAAGAATTTGCTCCTGCTAAAGAGAATGCTGGATATTTTAAATAGCTTTCATCCAATCTTGAGTTCCTGAAACTAAGCAGCAACTAAAAGCTCTCCAGGGTCTATCTTTAACCTTTTACTTTTACATGCACAGCAGAGCTTAATTTGTAGACACACTTCCCACTTTTCAGCAATCTCTCCTACACCATTGTTTGCCTGTTACAGATTGGCTGTGCTTGCATGCTGTGTTTTAATAAGGCAGCCTAATATATAGACACTGATGGAAGTTCTTTTATTTTAACCCTAAAATAGCGGACACCTCCACATTTCATGTTCAGAGGAGGGGTTGTTGGGGGTGGAGTGGTGGGGCGGGGGGGAAGACAAGAATTTGTAACAGCTGCTCAAGATGCAATTGTCCCCTTTTTGCCCTCCTGATTTCCCTCTTAAGTATACTCTTACTTCCTTTATACTCGCCTAAGGATTCATTCGATCTATTCTGTCTATACCTGACATATGCTTCCTTCTTTTTCTTAACCAAACCCTCAATTTCTTTAGTCATCCAGCATTCCCTGTACCTACGAGCCTTTCCTTTCACCCTAACAGGAATATACTTTCTCTGGATTCTTGTTATCTCATTTCTGAAGGCTTTCCATTTTCCAGCCGTCCCTTTACCTGCGAACATCTGCCTCCAATCAGTTTTCAAAGGTTCTTGCCTAATACCATCTAAATTGGCCTTTCTCCAATTTAGAACTTCAAGTTTTAGATCTGGTCTATCCTTTTCCATCACTATTTTAAAATGAATAGAATTATGGTCATTGGCCCCAAAGAATATGAGACAAACTTGATTTGTTCCATCACATCTGATTCTTGAAATTGCATGTTGAATTTTCTGTTGGCTTTCTTAGGTGTACACAGAGTTTTCAAGTAGGAACCATTTTTCTTTGTCTTTGATTTATTTTCTCCAGCATTTTGTTTTTTTAATTGGGAGGATCACAGACCCAATTTCAATTCCTATGCTTTCACATTTGTGTAAAGTCTCTGGCCTTACCCTGCAATTAAATTTCGCTCATTCAGTTTTGATGTTATGTCTGTAAGGAACTGAAAGTCAATCAACCTCTTATTGCTTTACAGCTCACTGTACACCTCATTCCTTGACTTAAGACAAGTGGTGATTTCAGGCATCAGCCTGAAGAATTTTTGCAGGATCTTCCCTCAACATAACCGCCTCACCATCTGCACAGACAATGAATTCACTGTGGTTAGCACAGTGTTTGAATAAAGATCTAAACAAGCGCTGAAAGCTTTTGCTTGAATGGAGTTTACAATCTTAACTTTCATTAGAACTGTCCACAACTTTACTCAATAATGCTTGCAGGTGGATATTGCAATAATATCTTGACAACAGAAAACAAATCAGGATCATTTCTGCAAAATGCAACAAAATCGACATTTACACATAGCTGGTGAATCAGCATTTTTGATGGCAACCAGTTTCTCAATTGGAATGTTTTTACTCAAGCACATTCCTTTTGAATTTGTTGAAATTATCCTCACCCTCTTGTTCTCTTTTCAAAAGGAAAAGGGGCGAGAAGATCCTGTTTGGTTGTTTTTGGTTGCATGGCTTTTAAGGATGTAACAATCAACTGGCCTGAGTTGGTTATGTCAATTGTTATGGACTTGGCCAGACCCCCTCAAAACATTTTTTAAAAATAACCAAGAGTCTAACTTTGTTCATTGTTTTAAGCAGGTGTACAGTGGATATTCCAGGAGTAATGCAGCTGGACCAACCACTTAGTTTTCATCAAAACAGAATTTATTTGCAAGATTACCAAATGAAACACAAACAAGAGAGAACAGAATACAGAATAACTTAACCTATCCGAAAATCCAACAGCTTATGGATGTGGGTTTGCTGACCAAGCTGTAAAGTTCATTTTCAGATGTTTCATCACCCTATTACGCAACATCGTCAGTGAACTTCTGGATGACGCAGTGGTGATATGGCCCTTTTTCTATATCTATGTTTAGGTTTCCTTGGGTTGGTGAAGTCATGACCTGTGGTGACGTCATTTCCTGCAGTGATGTCATTTCCTGTTCTTTTTCTCAGGGGGTAGTAAATGGGATCCAAGTCAATGTGTTTGTTGATAGAGTTCCGGTTAGAATGTCATGCTTCTAGGAATTCTCGTGCGTGTCTCCGTTTGGCTTGTCCTAGAGTGGATGCGTTGTCCCAGTCGAAGTGGTGTCCTTCCTCATCTGTATGTAAGGATACTAGTGAGAGTGGGTCATGTCTTTCTGTGGCTAGTTGATGTTCATGTCTCCTGGTGACTAGTTTTCTGCCTGTTTGTCCAATGAAGTGTTTGTTACAGTTCTTGCAAGGTATTTTGTAAATTACATTAGTATTGCTTGTTGTCTGTATAGGGTCTTTCAAGTTCATTAGCTGCTGTGTTAGTGTGTTGGTGGGTTTGTGGGCTACCACGATGCCAAGAGGTCTGAGTAGTTCTAGCAGTCATTGCTGAGATGTCTTTGATGTAGCGGAGAGTGGCTAGGGCTTCTGGGTGTGTTTTGCTTGTTTGGGTTTATTGCTGAGAAACCGGCGGATTGTGCTCATTGGGTACTCATTCTTTTTGAATACAATATATAGGTGAATTTCCTCTGCTCTGCGTAGTTCCTCTGTGCTGCAGTGTGTGTGGTGGCTCATTGAAATAATGTTCTAATGCAGCTTTGTTTGTGGGTGTTGGGATGATTGCTTCTGTAGTTCAGTATTTGGTCCGTATGTGTTGTTTTCCTGTAGACGCTGGTTTGAAGCTCCACATTGGCTGTTTAATCTACTGAGACATCTAGGAATGGCAGTTTGTTGTTGTTTTCCTCCAATTTAGTGAATTTTATGCCAGTAAGGGTGTTATTGATGGTCTTGAATGTTTCCTCTAATTTTTTTTGTTTAGTGATGACAAAGGCGTCAACTATGTAGCGGCCCCACCGAACCCATCTCTGCATACCTCGACACGGTCCTGTCCCCCTTAGTCCAAGAACTCCCCACCTACGCTCGGGACACCACCCACGCCTTCCACCTCCTCCATGATTTTCGCTTCCCCTGTCCCCAACGCCTTATCTTCAGCATGGACATCCAGTCCCTGTACACCTCCATCCCCCATCACGAAGGACTCAAAGCCCTCCGCTTCTTCCTTTCCCGCCGTACCAACCAGTACCCTTCCACTGACACCCTCCTTCGACTGACTGAACTGGTCCTCACCCTGAACAACTTCTCTTTCCAATCCT